>NC_069732.1:16828289-16880789 GCF_027358585.1 Pangasianodon hypophthalmus | reverse complement strand
TGAAGTTTTAATGGCAACTGTCATTGTTGGTTTCCCAGAAATTATATACTGGCACTTTCTTAATCATAGATGGATCTAACATAATGAAACTTCCAAGGATGCTGTAGACTTATAATGGATAATATGAGCTTTTAGTGATTGTTCTTAAATTAGTGATTATTTTAATTCATTCATTCTATTGCTTTAAAATTTCAGTCCAACACAGATATTTTGTTCAGAAAGAGTATCATGTGTTCTCTTATACAATGCCCATTATACAAGGTTATTGCTGTTTTGGTCCATTTATCCATTTATGTGGCTTAATTTGAACATCAGTGCTTAAGAGGAGCTAGTTAGAATTTATTATAGACTTACTATATATGTCCACCATATTCACATCTAACTGACAAATATGACCTTTTTATCAATATTAATATATTGATAATATATATATAAAGGTCTGGGATGAGAAAAAAATAAATAACTCCTGGATTAATAACTTACATTCTAAAGTCTTTTTAGCCAGAACAGATCAAAATGGCCATCCTCCAATCTTAAAATATAGCCTACTGACAGTACCTTTAATTGAATTCAGTCCAGTGAGATCCAAGCAGACCGATACAGAGACCTCTACTCAAATAAATCTCCGTTTCAATAAATATTGCAGTTAATAATCTTTCAGTGAAAGGTAACCACAGTATATGCTGTGAACTTTTATTAGTGAAGTATTTTAATTTCGTTTCATTTGCTACTATGAACATTAAAGTAAATTCATCAGCGTGTGTCTGATATATCCATTTCGTGGATAAAATCCACATCAAGCTATCTACTGACAGCTCCTTGTACTGTAGACACACATCTGTGAGATGACACTTTAAATTCATTCTCACTTTGGAGCCGATTCATTATCAATTAGAAGTGAAAATGGAGCTGGGTGGGAAAAAGCCTTGGAGGGCCAGCACCTGTATGTTCTTCTCTTGGCACAGTGATGGCTAAACCACTCACCGGTGATTTAGAAAGTGCTGTGTAAACAGGCATTTTGCTCCCCCTGCCTTCCCAGGGACTCCAGGCTCTAGAGGTTAATGAAGTGTGAAGTGTGAAAACTTCCAGAGATGGGATGAGTTAAACAGTGTTTCCAGATGTTAAGGCAACACTGTCCAAATCTATTTGGGCCTGTCAGCCCTTTATATGTCACAAATTACTCTAGTTATGGGAGAGATAAATAAACTCCACTCCGTTCATTTGCTGGCATCTTCCACCCTAGGCTCCCCGCTGGACCTAAAATACTGCTTTCTAAAGGAATGGCAACCAAAACCGAATTCAATGAATAACATTACCATCAAGACATCCATACACACCACGGCCATATTAACCTAATGACCCAAACAGGCCATCAACAAGATGTTGATGCTGAATGTTTTAAAAAAATAATCTTATTTTTTTTAATGAACAGTATGATTTTGTGATATATTTACCTCCTTTTTTGTTATAAAATAGTTTACAGATACTGGTGGTTATATCCAGATCATGTCTGTGAAATTGATTTGTGTAGGCTATATGCTTAAAAAACATATTACAAAGAAGTTATGTATGTGTAGGTTTAAAGCATGGTATTAATCAGAATGCGTAAGAGCCATGAAAAAAATGATATGTAAAAAGAAAATGGAATAAGTGTGCCAACAGAGATGATGTAATATGAGTATGATAAGTGATCAATTGCAGGTTAGTTCAATGGGTAATCAGTGGGTTAAGATATTTTGTGGTTTAATTGTGTTCTAGGAAAGACAGCACTAACTTGTGTAATTCAAGCAAACACAAATGAACACAGCAGACATCGCTAAGTATTAACAAAGAAGAGCAAAATGCCTGAATATAACACAAGCAATATAAAAGTAAAAAAAAAATAGCTACAATTATATTATCTGTGTGTGTCTATTAACATATTAAAGTGAACATCCGCTTTAGTTGAGCTTGAAGAGAAAATGGGAAAAATAATTCATGAGTTTAATTTTAAAAGTCAGGAATTTGTAATCATTTGATCAAAGGAGTGAAAAGGGCACATGCATGGATAAATCCAAGAAATGGTATAAAGATGCTGCTTTCTCTAAAGGAGAAAAGTTGTACTGGGATGAAGAAAGCATTGCCAAAAAACGAATAAACTGACAAGGTGGTCAGGTGATCCCGAGTGGTGACCAGCTATGAATGACAATTCAGTTTTCAACAGTTTTATGTATTGTGTCTAAACAGTACTGTCTGTTCATCTTCCTACAGTCTTCCATACCGCAAACAATATTGTCTGTAAACACTGTATGGTTCAATCTTAAAATTTCAGTGGTATGGAGGGACATGACTTCTTAGACAGTCGGTCAACTTTGAGAAGCTGATATATAGTATAGTGAAATAACACTCCAAATCAAGCATCAAGCACTGCACACAGAAACAGATTCTGTGAGCAGCAACATGGCATCTCTCTGATATTTCAAGCTTTGCAAAAAATGCCGCAAGGTATTTTAGGGTATCTTTGTGTGTGTGTGTGTGTGTGTGTGTATGTGTGCAATAAGTGAAACCGATGCGCTGAGGTGCATTTTGATAGTTTGAGTTACTACCACAAAACAAGTTTGACACAGGACTTTAACTTGGCAGAATCTTTTTTTTTTTTTCTTATGATCAATTTACAAAAGAAAAGAATGGAGGTACTTCTCAATGCCTATTTATATTCAGTCATAAATGCTGGATTTGTACAATGATGTGTAGAATGAGCAAGTAGAGACTTCCATTATACTTCCTTACTAGCTGTTTACCAGCCTTGTAGAGATTCTCATAGATTAGAATTGACTGTAGTTATTATTTTTGATTGGCTATATGCTTTACATAAACTAAATGGCCAAAAGTTTGTGGACACTTGACTATCATACTCATATGTACGTTTCAAACATCCCTTTGCTGTTATAATAACCTCCACACTTCTTGGAAAGCTTTCCACTAGATTTTGGAGCATGGCTGTGGGAATTTGTGGTGTCTACAAACCTTTGGTGTATATATAGTATATATATATACATATAGTGTACATTACAGATATTACTGAGGTTGCTATAAACAGCCTCCTGTATCATATTATCTCTTTTATTAACATGCTAGACACAGGCTAAAATTTCTATATATGGATTCCTAGAGTCTCATATGGCTCTGGTAAATAACTATATAGAGTTAACACACTGGAAATGTTTCCATTAAGTAATAATCCATTAAAGATACTCCTTAATTAAAATGATGTAGTCTAAATAGTAAGATACAAAAGGTTTTTTTTTTTTTTTGCACCACAATGTCATTGTGATAGGTTTTGAAATGTCATGTATTACCTTTGTCATACTACTCTTCAGTAAGATGTTAAGCTTTGTTATGGAGCCTAATAAGATAACTGTTGTCACTGATTTGGGTCAAGGAGGATATGAAAGGAATTGGCATTGGGTAAAGTCAGCATAGGCATAATAATGTCATTATTATTGTACTCTAGTATTATCCTTCTCTCTTTTGCACAGAGAAAGTAGTCCTGTAGGCTGACTGGTTAGCTAACATATGAAAAAAAAAAACAGACAATACAGTATTTGCACAATATTTTGACAAAATGACTGACAGTTAACAAGGCGCTTATAAAGAAAATGATACTTTTGTCTTATATATTTGTGGTTTGGGTTTCACAGTGACCAATTTGTTGTGGGTTCGACTGCCATGGCATAGAATCTAAATTGCACAACAGGACCAAAGCATAAGTTTGGATTTTTACATGCACATTACTGAGAGTTTCATCCTTGGACTTCCCGGTGACACATACTGTATGTCCATCTGTTCCTAGTCAACAGGGCTCAAAATGGCTCAAGGACAGGCCACAAAAAACTGAGATTGACCACTATTTTTATATTTAATGGCCCCAGGGAAATAGTGTCTAACTGTGCCTGAAATGTCACTATCAAAGCATCCTGTAGAGGAGCATGTTTCAGTCCTGTTGTTGGCTTAATCGATCACATTAGAGCAAAGGAAGTGGGAAGATGTGACAGCCCAGAAACACTTCAATACTGACATGCTCTGTCTGAGAGCTGCTAACACACTACTTACACAATACCAAACACACACACCCACACACATACACACACACACCTTGTTCTAACCCATCAAGTGGGTGTGATTAGTCATAAAGGCTCAGAATGTGCAGTGGTTGAAAGAAAATTAGAGATGAGAGTGAGATAGAAGCAATAGTATTTACCTCTCGAAAGTGTGACCATATCTATCAATGGCCCCAGACCTACTGAAGATTCAAGGGTTCGTTTAAAGACATATTCATTTCAGCACTATCAATAAGTACATTTACAGAATCTATAGCATTTTAAGCCAAAGATTACATTACAGCTGTAGGACTTTAATTTTCTACAAAATATTGTATGTGGCTTTGGATCAGCAGACTGGCAGGAAAATCTGACTCAATTTAAAGTAGCATAACGTAAAAGAAGTTTAATGTACATGAATGTATAATACAGAGGTGGCATGGTGATGATGCAGTTTGTAGCATTGCCTCCTGAGTACTCCTGAGCTCAGATTAGTTCAGTTCTCCCTGTGTTTGTGTGCGTTTCCTCCCGGTTCTCCGGTTTCCTCTCACTGTCCAAAAACATGCAGATAGGCGTAATACACTAAATTGCCCCAGGTGTGAGTGTGTGTGTGTGTGTGTGTGTGTGTGCATAGTGCTCTGCAATGGGCTGGCATTCAATCCAGAGTGAATTCTCCCACCTTGTGCCTAGTGATCCTGGGATTGGCTCCAAATCCACCGCGATCTAAAGATGTCTGAAAATGAATGTATAATACAGGAGAACACACTTGCAGCAGTGCTACAAGTGTTGATTTGTTTTATAGAGTCTAGTCAGGCACTACTCATTGCCAAGCTATATATTTCACACCTGTTTCACTCATTCTACAACAAAACATTCTTGTCATGTTGTATCCACATAAACTTCCAAAAAAAAAAAAAAAAATCCTGCCTTAGAGTGGGCACTGCCTTGCAGTTATTTTGAGTCAGGCTGTTATTCCTTTCAATAATCCCACTGGTTTGCCAGATTAAAGCTGCCTCTGGTGTAGGAAGAGCATGAGGTGTGTTAATCCCTGGTACTAGTGATCAAGAACCAGGCAAACAGTGAGCTCTCTAAGCAGGAAACACTTAAAAAAAAATAACATGATGCATTTTCTGATCTTGTGAATGCTGTCACTCAAAGATCAGCTGTTGATTAACTGCTTACAGATGTTGGTTTCTGTAAATGAACAATTTGTTTCATGGTGTGGGGTTGTGTAGTTATAAAAACAAACCCTTCGCTTGAGCTCTCTGAACCATCTGGAACCCCAGGCAATCTGATTTAGTAGTATAATGATGTTTTTATGAAAGTAGCCATTCAGATAATTGGTGGGTGTTTTTTGTCTTTTGTGCAATAGACCTACAAAACTCACATTCAAGGGTTTAACTAACTGTCAAAGCTTTTTTTTTTTTTTGTTCAACATTCAGCTGAGGCACTTGTGCAGAATTGGTGAGAAAACGATGCCCTTACCAGAGCAGCTTAAAGATTATTATCTTTATCGGCAGTTAATCTTCTAAGGTCAAGATAAAAGCTGAGTGTGAAAGTGAACTCCTTGTGTCCCCAATTAAACACAAAGTCCGAGGGAAGGGAGAGGAGGGTGACAGAGCAATACTCAGATTAGCCTGCAACCCGGTCCCTGCAGTGAAGGGTAGAATAGAAAACAACACAATTAAATTATGACACCTGACACTTAGACCTTACCTCAGTGTAAAAAAAATCCTAATAGACTAACTGAGGAAAGTGAGATGCTGTCAGACGATTACTGTGTGATCACACACATTAGCACATTCCTATTCTCTCATGAATCTTCTTACCTTTTTGTTTTGCCCTGCCTAAAATGAGAACATTAATGTTAACTTTTTTCAGACATATTTTACAAGTTTTAAATGAGTATAGTCATGAGAGAGCGAGTCGCCATGGCGTGAGCTGAGAAGCAAGGGGATTATTAAACTACATATCAACAGAACAATTATATGGCCTATACATTGTGTAAAAGCTGTGATCTATATTCATTCTATTTGCCTGTCTTTGAAAAATACTATTGCGCAAAATAATATAGTAGCAAAAACAACCCAGTATGGTGTCTCAGTTACTTTTAATCAACATTTGGGTGCAAAACAAACACTAATGAACATTACAAATCTATTACCTCAGAGACAAAAGGACAAAATGTCCACCCACACATTTACAAGCACAAATAACACCTACACATCCCCACAACTCTGGGGATAACCATGGGCTTGTCATGGGGAATTCATGTGATAAACCACAAAAAAACATGTTTAATTGTTGCTAATGCGAATGGAGAATACAATGAGACTTTGGTCGGCAGTCTTGAGTCCTCCTTAAGCCCACAGTTGAAACCATATGGAATTTCCTACAAGAAAAGTTGAGAGGAAGTATAAACAACACAACAACATGTGCTCTGTCCTTATGGACCACTATATGATTAATGTATATTTGTGTCCAAGTTCTTGAACTGTTCAACATTGCCAAAATACCAAGGCTGTGCTTTCTTAGCAGCTTTTCAGCCAACGCATTTGTAATTTGTACTGAAAGCTGTGCATAAAGGACAATAGTAATGGAAACTATTGGAAGGAAAACAAGCTATATTAACTAGCTAAAAAAAAAAGCTATATTAACAGCTGAGGACAAAAGATAGGAAATAAGGCATGGTAATTGTGGGAAAACCACTGAACACTGTGGTTAATAGAAGATAAGGCTGGAATGAAATTTGACACCACCATCACAGAAGATCGACAGAGGTAGTTAGAAGCTGGAGGATGGGTTTGGGACCGAAAGTCTTTTCTGTTAATTACAGTTCCGTCTCCACTCCAAATCTCTAAATTAGCTTTGCTGAAATGATCTGCGTTCGTGGAACAGTGAAAGGAATCAATTTGCATGCTAAATATAACCCTGCAAATTCAATGAAGGGGCAGTTTTAATATTTTCCCCACTTAAGATAATGGTGGGCACCACTGCTAAATTTTGCCCTAATGGATCCTTTAACGACAAATTATGATTTTCAACAGGAAAAAATTACAATGCACAGTTCTATATCTCTCTCTTTCCTATTAAATTGTGTGAAAAGCAAAATTGCACTTTACTGCATTTCCTCTGACATTTTTTTTAAATCATGTGGTTTTCATTTAGATGATTTTCTTGCTCTTTAATGTGAATAGTAGGGAAATTTATGGTTCCAATTATAAAGCCAAGTTTTGTCAAAATGCTAAACTTTCCAGCACAGTTGAGTTCACATTAACTCGCTCTGACAAAACCAAGGCACAAGTTGACCATATCTACAGCAAAGAGAGAGCTCTATTTCCAGTTTCAGCAGCTGGCTTGATTTTTCCCGTACTCTAAAGATACTCGGAAGATCTACAGAAACACACTGTCTGAGCTTACGGTGTGTTGGATAGCAGAGTGTATTTAGTCTTCTGCTCTATTGGGCCATACCAGATGGATGATTCCTCAAGGTGTTTTTTTTTTTTTTTTTTTTTTTTGCAGTGGAGCTACATTGATTTGGTAGCAGCAGGCAGATGTCACACATGTGCTGAACAGTGCTCAATGACTTTGCTATCCCATTCCCATTTAAATTGCCTCTACTTTTCCTTTCTGACACCTGTTTAAATCAATGTCTTCCTCTGCAGGTCATGGGCTGAATGTACTGAGGCGCTCACCGAACCGCCTCTCAAATCCACTAAAATCAACACAATAATTGAAATATTTTCAAGCTGATTACACCAAGGCCCGAGGCTCGGCTGGTTGCTAAGAGCGCACTCCCCGGTTGCTAGGGGGAGTAAATCATCTTGCATTATTTGATTTTTGTTACTGATATGAAACCCCTAGTCCCTCGATTAAATGTCTCACAGTCAGACACCTAGGGGACGGAGAAAAGAGACAAAATAAAACAGTCACAGTGAACCTGTCAAATAGCATCTCAAACTTTTCCTGTCCTCGGGGCTCGGACACAAATCGGTCTGCTTATTTGTGTTTGTTCCAGCCGGAATGACAAAGCAGAGATGAGGGAGTGAGCTGATTGAAGCGGAAGAGGGCAGGCGTGGTGAAATGTCAGAGAATCACACATCAATCTGTGCTTTGCTCCTATTATCAAGCTCACTTAGCACTCCCAGACTAAGCCTGACTGGGTCATTCAGGACAATGAGAGTGGCGGTAAAGCAGGATGAGAACAATTTAGCCAGTGTTTCCTCTCTTTCAGAGCTGCGCTAGATCTGTTTAAGTCCTTGTGTGCATTGACTCTGTCCTTGTATAGTCCTATAGGTCTCTTTACTGTTCTGTATTTTGTATTATTTGCATTATTTTGTGTCATATCAGGTACTGTTTGTAGCAACTTACGCTGCATTCTACTTACCTTCGAAGTTCAGACCTCGGAATTACATCTTTTTCAAAAAAAATACATGGACACCTCCGTGTTCGTAATTTTGTTAGCAACAAGCTAGCCAGCTAACTGTGATGAGTGGAGTCCTCAAAACTACAAACTCTATAGTCAGTGTTATAGATTTAGCAATTTAATATCTCTGCATGTTGACTGAGCTAAAGCAAATACTTGTATATACAGTATAACTCATTTAAAGGTACGAAGTGCTGCTTTGTTTAGTGTTGATGCTGTGAGCAGCCATGTTGATTTGAGGTCAGTTGCTGAACTCAGGGTTGAGGAGACTGTCCCGAATTCCCAAGTAGGAATTCTGAATTGAGGGGGTGGTTTCTTTGTTGTTTTTTTTCTTAGTTGGAGGTCAGAAATTATGAGTTATGACCTTTAGTTGGGTGTAGTATTATTACATCACATATTATTCACAAGAGAAGAATATGTATGCATATGTATGTACAAACGTTATATATAATATGTACATTTCTGAAACATATTCCATGATAAATTTCACTCATGAAAAAAGGTAGAATGCAAGTGTAAGTAGACTGAGTAGATTTATAACAGTGACATTCTCACATAAGCAGAGGAAATGTTTGGCCAAAACTCTAATTAAAATCAATTCTTATGTGTGAGATCAATAAGCGTATACTGTGAATCAGAGAAGTGGGAAATATCAAAGTACAGTTAGTACAGTCACTATTTAGCCAGTTTGTAAGGTGACAGCTGCCTGTTAATGTACAAGTTAGTGTATCATCAGCGCTTAGCATGCTAGCTAACCTTTAAAAGATTAGCTGAGGATTCTCTGAGGTGTTAGGAATAGTGGCCACAAGCTAGCTTTACTTAAAGTTCGTTGACACGCCATGGTTTTGTTAGGAGAAAGGAGCACTAACATACTATCAGTTTCACTTAAAATGCCTTTTTAAAGAGTTATATTTATTTCAGAGGTTTGTTCTTTCATACTTTAATGTTGCAACAAAATGCTATTGCAGTCTTCTTGATTTGCTCTACCACTGTGTTTGTTATTCTCATGACTGCATTTAGGTAGAATTCAATGCCTAACTAGTAATGACGCCACTATGTGGTTTTGGACACGGCCCAAGTCTTCACAACCCTTGATTGTGAAGTGTTATATGAATAAAATAACTTTATAGTGTGATGTTCACAGTTAATGTCAACTGGTTAATGCTCACTACTGCTTATAAACAGAATATAACCTACAGAATGAGCTAGCCACCTAATTTTAGCTAGCTAGATAAAACATAAGCTCTGGTTGAAGGGTTGCCCTGCAGCTGGGCTGAATGTACAGGCTATTCCTGAGGCTCTAAACCTATAACTATAACTATAAGACAAAACCTTGTAATATATATATATTTTTTTTTTCCCTTTCTGTGTTCCCAGAACTGTGTTCCTATTATCTAGTCTGTGTATTGTGTTGTTCTAGCCTGTCAAAAATGAGCACGATCTGGATACTGTTATCACGCTAGATAAAACACAGAGCAATAAATATACTCTCGCCAAGGCTGAAATACAAAAATACAGCGAAACACATGAATACCTCCCGTTAGTCACTAGCTGGCTATCATGAGCCAGCTTGATCTCTGTTCTCTATGTATTTTATTATCTAATCTGTGTATTTGGTTCTCCCGCTTGTCAGACATGTTGGCCACGAGCCAGATTTGCATTTGTATTTGCACGGTAGCTGAAACACAAAGCAATAAATATTACACGCTGAGGGAGATCACACTCCCAGGATGATTCACTCTTGCCCAAGTTTGAAATACAAAAATACAGAGAAAACCGCCTATTAGTTGCTATCATGAGCTCTGTAGTTCAACTTCACAACCGGGCAATGATACAAACTCCGCAATGAGGACAAATCGGATGACTATCATGACATCAAGAACAGCAAGAAAAAACTAAAACTCTGCCACACCTGAATCCTTTTTTCTTCTTATAGTATAATATCTGGTTTGTTTACACTATCATGCACTTACTGGCTCTCTCTCTCCCATGACTGGTTGTCATCTCTAGTCTGCCACACTGTAATCTGACCTCTTTCATGCCTGAAGTTAGGGCAGGATAACATTTGACATACCTGAGCTGTCTGGTTGCTAATTTCCGACCCTGCACCCCTGACACAGCACTGACTGTGAGTTACTATTACAGGATTGTCAAAGCAACCCACAGCAGCTCAGGAACATCAGATTATTAAATATGTTTCTCCCCTGACTCTATGTTTGTTTCATGTTTAACAAGAAAAATCCTATGAACTGTAGTTTTAACGTGAGTAAAGAATTTGAAACTATACCTTTTATGATCCTGGTTATAGTTATGATAGATCAGGAGCCTATCACTGGATCACTGGGCATAAGGAACAAATACAACCTGGATGGGATGATGGGAGGGGAGAGCCTGGAGCTGTGAGGTGGCAATTCCAACATATATATATATATATTTGTGCAATTGTGCACTAAGTGAGCTCCATGAAGACATGGTGTGTGAAGGTTGGAGTGGAAGAACTCGAGTGTCCTGCACAGAGCCCTGACCTCAACCCCACTGAACACCTTTGGGATGAACTGGAACACCGACTGAACCCCAGACCTCCTCGACATCCCAACATCAGTGCCTGATCTCACTAATGCTCTTGTAGCTGAATGAACACAAATCCCCACAGCCACACTCCAACATCTAGTGGAAAGCCTTCCCAGAAGAGTGGAGCTTATTATAACAGCAAAGGAGAATAAATCTGGAACAGGATGTTCAACAGGCACATACGGGTATGATGATCAGGTGTCCACATACTTTTGGCCATATGGTGTATCTTAATATTAAATATACAAAGACTATGTAGTTCAGTAAGGTTTACTCTGAATTATACATTTTCATGGCTATTTATATTTATATTTAACAATCATTAAATACCAATGTGAATTTACAATGTATCGATTAATAAACAATCTTATTTTCAGTTTCAAAGCATTGCAAAATTTGCCAGGTGCTTATTACCAGCACCAAAATTTGATATCCAGTGAATCAAATACTGTATATAATTTTTTATACTCTCTACATGGCTGCTAATCCTTATGTTTACATTTACAGCAACTTATATTGTTACTCTTTTGCAGTACTGTCATATCTGACTCACTTTCTTACTAGAACTGTGTACTAGTCTGCGCTGCACTGTATCTTACTGTGCCTATTGTCCTGTTTTGGTAGTCATTGTACTGTCTTGTATTGTCTACACCTCTGCACGTGCACTTCATGTAAAAAATATGTAGTCTCTTGTAGTAGCACCATGGTCCTGGAGGAACGTTGTTTCGTTTCACTGTGTACTGACTAGCTGTATATGGTTGAAAAAACAATAAAGCCACTTGAATTGACTTGACTTGATCAGCTCATCAAGTTTGACCAAATCTTTTGTACAGCCACTGAGTTGCATTCTACCACAATCTTCTTGAAAATTATAAAATCATAAAAAGAATTATAAAAGAGACTGAGTATCTTTTTATTCACATCATAAGTGCTGGGATTTTGAAGCAAAATAGCATTTCTGTTATCCATTCACTGCAATTTATCGTGAATAATCAGGAAAGTATTTAGTTATTGTGAAACTAACTATTGTGCCCATTATTGTCATAAAATCAAGACAGGTATATTTGGTTTTCTCCAGGCAGTTAGCTGTGAAAATGTTTTAACCCCATTATAGTTTTAGCACAAAATGAGAAACAGTGACATGTTTAGTACAAAATAAGAGAAAATGTCATTTCCCGTTTGGCACCAATTCTGCAGGATTTGCTACAAAGACATCGGAGACAGGTGGAAACTGCTGCTGCTTGTGTTACCAAATGAGATCAGTGCTGCTAATAATGGGGGAGGTCAAGTGGAGGGGATCACATTATTTTAATCATCAGTCAGTCAGAGAACAGTCAAGCACACTTTTAGTTAGATACAAATGCAGCCTTAAAGTGATAAAACACAGCAAGCAATTTATTGGCAATAGTGGAGGATTCAATCCTAGTTCAAGCACAGCGACTGGTTAATCAACTTCAATGTGAACATGTACTGTGTCTGACCTTTGACCTGTGAGAATACTAGAGGGATGTAGGGCCTATTTAATGCCTAGAATTACACACATCCAGTAGTAGGAGAGGCTGAGGACTGAGCATGGGCCTATTCTGCATGAAAAATCTACTCCTTTCACTTTTCTTTAGTGTAAGTCCTGATAAAATCAGAACTATAGATAGTAAAATAGCTTTTAGTAAAAATGTTATAGCCAGTATGGGTTGTGTTATGATGTCTGAAATACAAGGATTCTTTTAAAGACTACTATTGCACACTATATGTGCATTATTTCATATCATGTTCTGTATTTTTTTCCTAGTCAATAACACACACCCTACAAATATCATTCAATGACCTCCATGCCATTTCATTCGGCATGGAAATACCACAATAGCCACTAGCCTAAAGACACGTTCCTCACCAGGGAAATGTTTCAGGGGCAGTTGGGTGAACATGCACTTAATCTCTTAAAGGGGTTAATACATTAACTTTATTAACACATTATCACATTATCACAAGTAAATTCACAGTAAATTCACTGAATAAGTGACAATAAATTTGAATTTACACACTACAAATCATTAAAAAAATAACAATAGTTAAAAAGGCTCCCACAAGAGAAAAACATTTGCCCTATCATCAGAATCATCATCAGATGAATGCCGATTGATGCCACAGCCATATCTGCGAGCTAAGAGAGCAAAACTGGCCATTCTCTCTGGGTGGGTGGGAGGGATGGTGTGCTCTCTGTCCTCTGTCAATCACAGTGACACTAGCCAATAGTACTTGTCTGTGAGCTCATGTATGCAGAAGAGGGCAGATAGCGCTTTGCTCCAAGTGTGTTACGCTGTCCTGACCTGTTAGCTGTCCCCCTCCCTGATTGGTAGCTGTTAAGAGTTGGCTGGTGGGTGGGAATTGGCAGGTGACCAAATTTATCTATAAAGTGAGAGGAAAACAAAACAAGAAAACAGCAGTTAAAGCTACAGTGTCTATGATTTTTTTTAAAATTTTAAAAAAGCAAGGTGATGACTGAACGAGGGAATAAAAAATACTCTCTATTAAATATACATCATATGCCAATACATCATAATCAAACGTCATCATGCACCTGTCTGAAGTCTTGACTACAGAGTGACTGGCAGGAGCTGCAGCCAATCAGAAGAGAGAGAGAATAAAAGCATATGAGATTGTAAACAAAGACAGTGATATTATACTGTCAGAGGAAAAATAGATTCAGGCATGATTACGTTTTAGCTTTTTTCTTGTTGAACAGATAATGCATTGTTGTGTCCTATAATTTAGTGGGAAGCTAATGCAATGATAGTCAGCCAATTTATTCTCATTGGGGCATTTGTATCATTAGCCAGTTGTTACACCTTTTTAACAACTTGGCTTGTGTCTAATGAGTTATGTGTATTTTACATTTCATACTTAGTTAAATCAGATAAAAGCAAGGTTAGTTGATACTTATGTTCACTCTTGGTGTGTGCAATTTTTTTGACAGATCTGTGTCTATTATTCTCTAAACGGTTTTAGCTATGCCCTGTAGCTAGAATGCTAGAATGCTAATGCTAGCTGGCTAGTGTGGTGCATGTTTCCTGTTACTCTCTTCTTTATGCATTTCAGTCTCAGTTATATTGGGCTGTTAATTGATCAATAAAACTGTGAAGCTTTTCTCTTAACACTTCTGTAAACCTAAAGGGACAGTGATAACAGCAGATAATTATATCTGCAGAGTCACGAATACTTAGGGCACGTCCCAAACCACATACTATTCTACTAAAAAGAATCGGAAATCAGAATGAGCATTGTGCTTTATTGGTCAAGTACACTTGAGTACACAAGGAATTTGACTGAGTTGTTTCAGGCTGATTATACTAATGTGTCTGTTAAGAGCACTCTGAATCCTCACCTCTCTCTCCTTTGCTCAGGAAGTTCCTATGTGGGGAAAACAAAAAGGGGGGTTAAGGCAGAGCTGATCATAGGCCTTCCCTTAAATAAACATGAAGCCTGCTGGCCAGAGGTCTTTCATTAGCCCGCAGTCAGGCCTGGCGCGTGGCAACCAGATCGATAAGGCAGCTCTGCTCCCTTTATTTACCAACCACCACATTTCTTGTGGCCGAGTTGTCTTTTTTTAATAACCAGGCAGCCCTGTTTAACTGCTTTATTCAGGGCACTCAGTGTGGGACCATCTGGTCCCCTGCCCTGTAAGACTCTCCTAAAGCCCGGGCCTGACAAGCAAGAGATATGTCAATGCAGACCTGAGCACAAAGCAACATCTGCCGTGCCTGACACCCTCTATTGTATGGCCATTTAATCTGTCCCCCCTCCTCCCCTTCAGCGGCGCACAACAGCCCCTCCGTATTATGTTTTGCCACTCAATTAGCATTATCATCGCACTGAAATAGAGGCCAATTTACTTTTAATGACATCATTGTTAGATGAGTGACAGTGGGCCGGATAGAGCTAGATAAACGCAGTCCAGCCCACTGGCCGGCGAAGAGGTGGCCAGCCAATCGCAGCAGCCCCCCTCCTCAACCCCATCGCCACCAACATTGTTTCCTCCAGTTCACAGAGGCAGTGTGCTGGAAAATTGAGTCCAGATTCATTAGGTTTCCAGTGCGCCGCTCAAGTCAGTTAAATTGATACATTTCCTAACAAAATTGAAGTGCTTTTGTGCCGCCTGCGGATGGCTGGTGACCTCGCCCGGCCTGCTGAGCAGCTGAAGCAAGCTGATGGATCCATTAGACCGCTTAGACCGCTTATTCCGTTCCCTCCATCTCTGACTGACACTGTAAATCTGAACCAATTTCAGCCTCTAATCACCATTACAAACCCCCTTTCCACTGTCCATTTGTTACTCCGCAATTCGAATACACAGTGCAGATTGGTCCAGAAATCCCAGTTTAAAGGTGCAGCCCTCCCGCTTCCTTCAGGCTAAATGGTTCATGACTGGCAAGACCCTTTTCTTCCTGCAGAGAGAGAGAGAGAAAGAGAGAGGGAGAGAGATACAGAGGGAGTGGGATTGAGAGCAGGAGAAAATAGGAGACAGCGAGACAGAGGGTGAAAACATACTACTAAGAGATAAAGGCTAAAGATAAGTGTTCAAAAAACCACAAGGCCTTCACCCAAATCCTGACAGATATGCAGGAAATTAAAATGGAATAACAGAAACTAAAGGAAGGAGGGAAGGGTGGGACTGAACTAAAAGATAGAAAATGGATGCGTGTGAAATTTGGGGAGCTTGATTCGGGCAGGCCTTAAGGCCACCATGCCAGAGGCAGTACAGAGCGTCCTTTGAATAACAATCACATTTCCACCTATGAAAACATTTTTTCATCCACTCCAACATTTTTACACCTGCTTTTATCAGAGCAGTGAAGCGTGCCACTCGGCCCGAGCTGGAGGATATTATTTTCATGTTAGCCTCAGCCATATAACTCCATTTAATATGCACTCTATAATTTCAGACACTTTGATAATAAAGTGCGCATGCGCCCTGTCATATCACCATAACCTTCAGCTTATGTTCAACTTTCAGGAGAGAACTTGCCATGTTTATACAGAACAGGTAAAGAAAATGGATCAACACGCTGTTAAAGGGGGGGGGGGGTGAAGGGAAAATAATTTAGGATATACACTGCAAAAATGTATCTTAGCAAGTGAAAATATCTTGAATATAATCAAACGTATCTAGTATTTCCTATTAGAAGATTACAATAAACCAGATGTACTCATTTCAAGCATGACATAATCTTGTTCTGCTGCAAAAAATTTTGCTCATTTTAAACATTTATTTCTAGAAAGAAGCAAAATTATCTGCCAATAGAACATCAGTAGAACAGTTTAGCTTGAAATGACTAAAAAATAAGTTTAATAATCTTATATTTGGTTTAGTGTAATCTTCTAATAGGAAACAATAGATGAATCAGAATATATTCAAGATATTTTCACTTGCTAAGATGTCATTTCTGAGGGCTTTAGACATAAAGCAGTCTGTTCCTCTTGTCAATCGAATTGTCTAATTACAGTTGCTCCTCATATCATTCAAGAGCAGTGGAAACACATTTTAATTGATATTGAGATGTTTATGCCCTCGGAAAGTAATTAAGATTTTCAATTAATCCTGTCTAATTTCTGGACATCTTGCCTGAGCGTCCTTGAGTGCCCACCGTATTAATTCCCCCAAAATAGGGCTGGTTTATGTTGCACTGAATCACGGCCCTGTAAATGAGGCTACATCAACATTTAAATTAAAACCAATGCAGAGACAATTAAATAAAGAAAGCCAGCACAGTGACAGCAAGAGATGGTGAGCTCTCCTTTCTTTGTCTTCCTGCCTTTGTATCTGATCATCAGGTCTGATGTATCAAGAGCTGATCTGATAAAGGCCTTAAGGCCAAAGGCTCCTGAATAATCAATACCACAGTGCCATAAGAATCAATTAAACAACTCGTCTCCTACAAGTTCAGCTTCCTTTGGGCTGGAGGGAAACCTGAGAGCTCTGACCTCTCCCTTCCTCCTAATAATGAACTAATTTATTGGTCTTTATTCACACTGGGCCATGGTTGGTTGGGCGTTTGTTTATGCAGAACCCTATAACAGAAAGTTTTGTTGTCAGAGAGGAAACCTCAAGGAAGCTAACAAGCTGTTTTTCTAAGAGTGTACTGCAACATAAAGAAGGCAACCTGGAAAAGAAGAAAGCTAAAAAAAAATGAGGCTGAGTTTCATTTGACAACTACACGGTGCCATCCTGGCCTCAAAATCCTTGGTGTATTCCACATTGCATACGTCTTGCATTTTATGTATTACTGTGGAGGAAAGCAGAGAAGCTCCTCTTAGACTATTTATTCTTGCAACTCCTGAGCCCCTCAAACATATGACGTTAAAGTGACAACACCTCTGCTGCTTTCACCTCTGTTTGTAAAGGAAAGAAATAAAAAGAACAATTCCCACTTTGCTGGCCTTGCACTCCTTTTTCCCTCACACATGGAGTCAGTTGCCCAGCTCGCCCACCCAGTCCCGCATGAGGGATTAAGGTGACATAATCCTAGTGGTGGCCTGAGTGTAGGGGTGTTGAATAGGTTTGAACCCTCTATGCCATGTGGAGATAACATTTGTCAATGGGGCGTCCCTGCTCCCTCATTCATAGATTAGTGGACCGGCTCTTTTCAGCATGTGAAATGGCTTTGGCACTGCAGCGTGTTTATGCTAAAAAAAAGCCAACCTCCCTGGACAGGCAGCATGTTGTGTGTTCCTTAAAGACAGCTACTGCTAGTACTCTTTGGCCAGTGTGGAGTTCAGCAGCTCTTTTTATTAGGGGACGCTGGCAAGATGACTGTGATAGAGACTGCTGCACAATTTGTTAGCAAGTCACTGCTAACAAAGGGTGTGCTGAGATATACTTAATACCCTGACATGGGGTTACATAGCTGCTTAATAAAACACACACACACACACAAAGAAAAGCGCCCATTATAATGTTGCAGCTAAGCAAGTATAACAACATCCTTAAAAATCCTTACTAGAAATACAGATAAAAAAACATACTACCTCAACAAAAGGGCACACACTGATGATCAAATGTGTGTATGTATGCATGTGCATGTGTGTGTGTGTGTGTGTGTGTCCATTTTAACTGTTCATGTCTGTTAAATCAGAATATGTATCTTCAGAGACCTTTTGAAGGAACTCTAATCAGCCAGAGCCAAGTCCACACTTCAGATTTCAAGAGATTCTTTGCATCTCAAAGAGTGCAAGAGTGGAAATGAGATGTGACATTTTGTTTGTGCCGTGCACATGCTCTGCAGTAAATAAATAAATATCGGTGCGTGACAGACAGAGGCTGCCTAGCATCGTCTCGTCGCACCACACTCTCTGGTTAACTGTCACACCATTAAATTGTCTCTCTCTCAGACATGTCGCCCTCCTGATTGGTTAGCAGATGTAAAGTGAGGGCGCACTTGCCAAACAGTTTCCGAAAGCATGAAATTGACATTGTGAATCACATGTGACACTCTGACTTCTGTGGCTTGTAATTGATCTGCATTTAGGCCATGGGTGGTGGGGGGAACAGAGACAGACAGACAGACAGACAGGCAACACAGAGATGAGACGAAGGATGATACCGCCATTACAGCTCGAAAATATTTCTTAAATCTCTTTTCTTTCCAACACCACCATCACCACCTCATTCCTTAGGACTGATTGCATCTTCCGTTTTCATACCTGTGGTATAAAGACGTGAGCTAGGCTTGAGATATCTCTCAACTACTGAGAGACTACTTATTGCTCTTTCAACTGGAGGATCTCTTCAGTCATCCTAATTAAATTGAACTTTTTAATCTGCCTCTTTTAATCCTGGGTCTCATGTGGCAGGGCCTCAGTGATGCGATTCTGAAAGGAAGTACTCCAGATTCCCAGATTCACTCTTATCTCCACCCTACTTTTGCCTCAGAAACACAACCGGAGGTTTATGCGTGTAACAGAAGCATCATTAGACCTTTGAGCTTGGCGCCTCCATGAACAGAAGAAAACCAGTGTTACGGTTACAGTCAAAAGTTCAATTAATAGCATTTCTACTACACATGAAAATAGTTCCGAAGGATAAGGTGTCTGGAAACATTAGTTTAAGTTTTTATCTTCTTCAGTGTTGTGAAAAAGTAATCAAACAAATCAAGTAAGATATTGCTGAAAAGAGCTAGGTTTTTTATATATATATATATATATATATATTAATTTTACTTTTTCTCTACTTTCTATTTGTATTCATTTACTAATAATTTACATATATATACAGTATATATAATTGAAAAACATTTCATTCTACTTTATATTTGTAGGTTTGAGCATGTAGTCTGCTCTGTTCATTTATTCAGATCACAGGATTACATTAGGGTTCAAATTCGGACACTGAGATGGCCAATTTGTTTTTGTTTTCCAGCAAACCGTGTGTGTGTGTGTGTGTGTGTGTGTGTGTGTCTGTGTGTGTGTGTTAACTGGGCTGGCAATGTGCTGGCTTCCCACCCATGGTGTATTCCCAGCTTGCACACATCTCCTGATCCATCACGACCCTGTATGATTGTACCTAATAATTATGTGTTTTTTTTATATCCACTCCCTGACTTGCAGTTCAACAAACATCTCTGTCATGTGCGGAGTGCATAATGATGGATAACAAAAATTTTTACGTGTGCAACCTTATATTTTGTGAAAGGCAACAATACAGTTTACGGAGAATAATTTGAAAACGTAGCGTTCCTTCTACTGCGACAATTTGTTTGCATTTATTTAGAAATAACTAATGGGTATCAATAATTCTGCCACATGCTGCATGTTTTTACATTAAATATCATTATTTTCTTTTAAAAAATAATATAAAATTGT
Organism: Pangasianodon hypophthalmus; assembly: GCF_027358585.1. Lineage (NCBI taxonomy): Eukaryota > Metazoa > Chordata > Actinopteri > Siluriformes > Pangasiidae > Pangasianodon > Pangasianodon hypophthalmus. Next base: position 16,860,857 of record NC_069732.1, on the reverse strand, counting down.
AAGAATTTTATGCTTTTTCATTAGCACATTGACATTATTTTTGTAATACTACCCAATGCTCTTCAATCACATACAGTTCTGCTCATAAGTTTACACACCCGGTCAGAATTTTTTCAGTTTTAGAAAATATAAGTGATCACACAAAACACATTTCATTTATTCAGCATTAGTGCTCAGATGCAGCTATTTATCACCACAGAAATTTCCATGTTCTATATTTTAATCATAATAATAACTTAAATTACACAATGAACTGTAGTTAGTACAGTATCTGTTAAAGGTACATTTAAGTATTTTCTGTAAAATCTTCCAGAAACACCTGCAATACAAATACACACTTAGTACTCATAATACACAAGTATTATACTTACTGTAAATGAAAATATTTTTTATAATACTGTGTTTGTAACCTTGGAAAAAACAATGTACTGTAGTCACAGAGCACTCAAAAACATTTTATAATTTATTTGAATATAGACTGGGAAGTCAAATTCCTATTTTAATTGCATTTAATTACCTATTTTAATTGCATTCATATTTTAATTGCTTATATGCTTTAGCATTCAAAGGAATTTCAGTAATAGTTTTATCTGTAAAGTGTCTAAAAATCCTCAATGTTTAACTCATCTTCAGCACCTTATATACCAATTAAACACAAAACGCAACCATTTTATGAAGGACCCTGTTTTAGGAACCCTTAATTACTCAATGAAAATAAATAAATAAATAAAAAATAATAATAAAAAAAAGTAAAAATGTATCTAATATTTCCTATTATATGATTACAATAAACCAAATAGAAGATTATTAAACATTTGTTTTATTGGCAGATTATTTTGCTTCTTTTTAGAAATAAATGCTTAAAACTAGCTAAACTATCTGCCAATAGAAAAAGACTGTTTCAAGCTTTAAATTAGCAATAAGAGAGGTTTAATAATCTTATATTTGGTTTATTGTAATCTTATAATAGGGAATCCCAGACTAATTCAATTATATTCAAGATTTTTTACTTGCTAAAATATCAAGGTTTTTTATTTATTTATTTATTTATTTATTTTTTGCAGTGTTTGGTTTTCCCTCTTGGGAAACCCTTAAATGTTGTACATAGAACCCTGCAAAAGAGTGTTTCTCTTTCAGAGCACTTTTAGGAAGCTCAGAACCCTTAAATATTCAATACACCCTTAAAGAAATCTGGAAGTACGCTTGTTTCTAAGTAGCAGAAGACAAACAAGACAAAAGCAAAGGACAGAAGCAGGAAGTGTTAACTGCACAACACACATATCCCACTGGATCCAAAGTTAAGTTTGATGATATTTGGTTTAAGTCTTTCTATTGGTGCTTGATAATGTCTAGTGTTGAACCAAATGGCATGGCCTAAACCATCATCATCCTCTTCATCCATTGTCTTATAGCTATAGAGAAGAAGCTCATGTGGTTTGCTGTTTAAGATTCAGATCAGGGACAGTTGTGATAAAGCTTGTTCTAGCTGGGGATCCAGAGATAGGGGTCTTACCTGAGAGTCATTTTCAGCATGATCGCCCTTATCTGGGCTAAGCTGACTTCCTCTGTCCTCTCTCAGCCCTTGCTAACCTCTCACCTGGACAACGCCACACCACCAAACATAGGATTGTCTCCTGCCAAAGATGCTTGTTTGCAAGGGATTAGCCCTTTTTCCTGTTACACTGACCATGCTTGGGTGCCATTGTTGGTGAAACGCATCCCAGGACAATCGCCATAATCAACATGGGCTAAGATCCAAAGCATATAAACACAGAAAAGCCCTGGACACTCCATTTTGTGTAACCATGAGAGGAACCATAAATCTAGGAGAGTGAACAAACACATGTTTACAATCAAATAGTATGCTTTTTTTTTCAAACAAATATACCATGGGAGAGCAGGGAGGAAAATTTAATTGCTATGAAAATGATGATGCCCTGAGAGTTGTGTCACTAGGATGGTGCGGCAAATGAATGGAACAATGAGTCTTTCAGGCAATTACCTCATTAGATTGAGAGTAGAGTTTCATAATTTATCAGGCTGTCGAGATTAAAGTAATCCACAACACTGAAACTCAAGAGCTGATCTCATAATGGATATTTTAATCATGCCCCTCAAAAAGAACGAGGAGCCTATTAACTTTCCATTTCAATTTTTTAAATAAAAAAATGGCTTTGTGCACCTCTGAAATTACCAAGGCATCCCACAAGATGTTACAGTTGATTATTTTGAGACTTTAAAGAATCAGAACTGGATTCTAGGCTATTGCGTGCAACACAATTCTTATTTTATCAAAAAAAACGTATTGGCAGTTTAAAAAAAGAAACGAATAATGTTCTTGATACATATTGAATTCAAATGCATAAAAATAAGACATAGAAACACAAGGCTGGAGGTGATAATGGTATTTTTAAATAGCAATCATATTTGGAAATGCCTCATATTAACCCACACTCAGGAGTGGCGAGGTACACTAGGGAATGCAATAAGGTTAAAAGTCTGGTAAGAACTGTTTCTATGGCAATGATACAAGTTTATCCAGAATATTTACATCCTAATCTCTTGAGAGGGACATTAATGTGGGAGTGGAGCCCCTAACACTGGCCTTAGATAAGCTCAGAGCTCACATCTCACCTCATTTTCTTCCTATTTCTTTCGCTCTATTTGAATTTCTCTTCTTCTCCTTCCTTTCATTACACCAAGCATGCTATTAAACATGTTCTCCAAATCAACACCGAGCACACAATGCTGAAGGAGGAACAAATTCTGTTGCTGGATTAAGCGTGGCCACAATTGTCCCATTACCGCTAAAGACTGATACTTTCCGGGCCGATGCAGCTGTCGAGAACAGCCGATAAGTTGGCTGTGATCCATTTGTTTGAATTGAGGCACATTAGAAACTCAAATAGCCTGAATTAGCAGCTAAATGTTCGCCTCAAACTGTCAAAGCAGTGGTAAACAAACAGCAGCAGGGTGGGAATAGAGCGATCCAGGCCCTGTGGAGGCACACTCTAGGGGCTTCCTGTGGAGACTTCCCCATAGTTACCACACTCAATACTGGCCCTGTGAACTGCACCGAGGATATTTTCAACTAAGCAGGAAAATGTGCTCTGACAAGGTTTAGTGTTCAGCGACAAGTCTGGGATGCAACACAACTAAAACCTAACACTTGCCTTCTTCACATGGGAGATGTGTATTTACATAAGATTTGCTAACTGGAATCCATCTGTAATAGTACACGAGCATCCTCGTTATTTTATAGTTGCGTGTATTTATGTCATTTTGGCACTTAGGTATTAGTAAAAAATAGGTTAAGGAATACTAGACAGCTGGTGGCTTGAAAATTTAAAAAATAAAAATGGACGAGTGAGATGGATTGAATGAGCTCGTGGATCTAGTAAACGTAGCATAATAATTATATTTTCCTTACACACATTATGCCTTACACATATGACATTTAGTTTTTATGTCACCTCGTACTGCTTACAACATTACGAGGGACTAATCTTTCTACAAGAACCAAATCTGAAGTAAAAACTGAGCAACTCTAGCCTGTTTCCAGCTCAGCTTTACTATTCCTCAGTCCAATTATGATATCAGTCATTTGATAGCACTCATGAGTATCCTCTTTTAGAAAAGAGCAGAACAAACTCAAAAGCTTCTTATCTTTCACCTAAGGATGGATCGTACCTTAGCGAGTAATTCATCTTCAACCCTCCATGGAAAAGAGACAGGCTGTGAGCTGACAAAAACACTAAGAGGATGTGCGGATGTTTGTGTGTGTGTGTGTGTGTGTGTAGCTCAGAGGGAAATGAATAGAGTGAGGTCAGTCCTATATTGAGCAGTGAATGGAATGATCAGGTCTTTAAAAGGCTATTGTGGGTTTATATTTGGTGAGAATAGCCATATTATCACATACTAGCTCTATTGTTCCGAAGTCAAAGTCATATCCGATGATGATTGGCTTGGTGAAGTGTGTTGATGGAAAAAAGCAGAGCCCATTGCCTCCCCATCTCCAGCGCACATTGCATTGGCATATGCGGCTCACTGAACCCCAGTTTTGGCCAAAATTGAAGAGCTTACACAGAGGAAAATAAATAGGTGGTTGAATAGCAATAGCCCGTGCCCCTGCACCTCTTATCAGTGGGAATCTAACAGCCGTGCTGTTTCAGAATTTCAGTTTAGCTTCCGATTAAGGTATGTCCCGGCATTTTATTCCCTACATCTCTATGCTTCATAGCTCTCAAAGACTTCTGGGTAACTGCCTATTATCCGACAGTTCCACTCCACTGACCCTGCCAATAAAACTTTTCATATCCCAATAAATGAACTCAATTGCTGCATTCTAAACATTTACACTGCGCTAACAGATCATCTCGAGACCTTGGAATTGGCTAAATTCATTTTTCCTGATGAATATATAGAAGGAGATTAGAGATATGATAGCTTTTCAGATTGCTGCACCCAGAGAAATTAGTTTAGCGGGCGTTTACAGAGGCTAAATTGGAACCATTAAATAGCGGATTGAATTGATAGCACATTCATTGTCTCTCCATCGGTATCACTGTAAAATCAATTAGCCGTCACTTTTTCCAATCCCAATAAAGTGTGATTGTCAGCCACGCATGGCTACAGAGAGCCTGACAGGCACTTGGAGTGGAACACCATGTGAAAACAAATTTGTGTGCTGGGTGAATGGTGGTAAATGTGAGCTGTAATTGGGTGCGGAAGTACAATTGTCTTTATCAAAAGGCAAATGGGCATGCTATGGACTATTAGCTGGAGCTCTGGCCATTCAGAAAGAAACTCATGAATTCTTTAGAAGTGCTGGAATACCAGAGTGAAGAAAAAAGGGATATTTATTACGTCTTTTATTAGCACTGTGATGTGAGCACAATGTGGTTATACATAATGATATGCACGCTTAAAAATCGCTGCAGATTTAAGATGTAGCGACACACTTTTAAAGAAATTTGACTTGACATTGTTGTAATGTTCAATAATGATAGAAGCAACTGAAATAATGTGTGGAAAGGCGTGTTGTTGACAATCATACTCAGTAGTGACGTAATATAGGTCAAAAAGAGAAAATATCATTTACGGACTTTATATGTGTGCATATAACGTTTATATGTGTGTTATATGGGTTATATGGAAAATTCTGTTGTGAAATAAATCTACTTGCCTCTACTTAAAACCTATGGAGAAACTGACATACGTCACTACGGAGAAAGGTTAGGGATAAAGTTAGCTGATAGCTAGTGAGGTGAAATAGTACGCAAAACGGTATGCTCTTGATCTGCTTCTGATTCAGTATTTGGAAATGTCAGTATATGTAAAATAAATATATCAGCTCTAATAGTAATAGCTAATTGTTTAAAAAATATATATATTTCCTTTAAGAATAAGAAAGACTTGAATATTAACTTTACATATTTCACACACATAATACTTATCAGTACATTTGAATGGTTAAACCTATTATATTACTTTAAATCCCAGTAACATTTGTTTGCTTCATGACTCTAGCATCATGATTAATTTGCTGAATTAGATGGAACCACACATCAGTCTCATTCTATACCTTTTTGTGGTTTAATGTGTCAGTATGGAATTTGTGGAGTTAAATCTGTTTTAGTCATTTGCAGTCATTTTCTTCCAATTTAGTATGACAAATTGTACATCAGTTTCCCACCATTGTGGAAATAAGTGTTTATCTGAATGATCTAACTACACGTACCATGGGAAACGTGACAAACGATTCAATTTTAGAGTCTTTTAGAAACTCATTCAGTATTTCAACCATATATACTTATATACTGTACATAACATCGGCAGTACTTTTTTATTTTTCTATTGGGGGCTTATAAAATCATCTCTCTCTGAGAGCTGCATTCATTCTGGTCAGCTACTCCCCTTCAGAAGCAAATCAAACCACATTATGCCTGTCAATTTGCCACAGGCGTTCCCGGATGTCCTCCGAGATCAAGACTTTCATCTCATTTTGCCTTCTAATGAAATCAAAATGGGAATCCTTCTATCCCTTGCCTTTGTGCCAGGAATCCTATTATCCTTACATCGAGCGAGCCTTAGTACCATATTGGTGAAACTAATGCCACGGTTTTCGCATGCGACACATATGGACGTGCCAGCATTGCGAGTGGCTACACTATCACATATGCTGTGAAATTATGAAGCATGTGACATGTGGATATCACCAAACAGGCCCACAACAGATGAAGACCCGGGAAAGACCCAGGCGCCCAGCAGGAGCAGTTTGGAGAAGGACGAGAGGTTATTAATTGGAGGCTGATTAAACCGTTTGTGCGTGGAGTTGCCAGGATACTGTGCAGAATATGTGCTCAAATGCAGCACAGCACTCAAATGTTACATCTTTGCACTTTAAACACACTCCTGAACACTGAACAGATATTATACCATATACATGCATTACATTGTGGTCCAAAGCTCTTTTAATTAAAGAAAAACTAACTAATACAACATTCACAATCTATATCAATATTAAAATATAAAAATCAAATGAAACTAAAATAAGATTGGAATAATTTGTCAGCATGGCCCAAAAGATCAATGCAATATATTGTAGTATTTTTTTAGTATATTACAAGTTTGTATGTTCTTCACATAATCTCTGAAAAATGTATTATTTACTGAAACCAGTAGCAAATATAAGACCTAACACCTTACTAACTATGTGTTAGTTAAAACATCACAACAATTAACACTTCCTACTAGGGGCACTATGGGTGTCACTTAAATAAATAATGTTAATAAAGTATACTGGGCCTCATTTAAAAAAAGAAATAAGAGGGTAGTGAAATGCATTTCATTTTCATGTGGGTATATCTCAGCTAAAAAGAAAGAAATCTCCAGAATTAGTCTCAAAACATGTAGTTGTAGTAGTAGTAGCAATAATAATAATAATAATAATAATAATAATAATATCAATTTATTGCTGTGGGTCCCGACTTTTTAGACACTGTATATAGTGATAGCCATTTACTACAGCTTATTACGTATACTAACTGAGGTATGTTGTAAGAAATGTGGCAGAGACACAGCTACAGATCTGAGGTTGGTTTCTCTGAGAACGTTCTCTACCGCTTGGGCTTGCACTTCTTCTCTGGTTCAGGTTTCGGACGAGACTGACAAGAGGTCAGGGCCATACCCAGGTCACCAGCCATCCCAGCTCCTCTGTCCAACAGAAGAGGCCTTTAATGTCATCCAGGCTGTTGAGGTAAAGGAGGTGAGAAGTTCTGCAGCAGGTTTTTCTCATGAACCTGGATGACCTGGGGGAGATCTTTCCTGGACTGTAACCTCAGCTCAAGTGGGTGGCCGAGCTGTAGAGAGGCCTACAGGTGTGGCACAGATGCCAGTGGAACATGGCAGGTTTGAGCTGGGATAGCTGGGAGTTGGGGCAGCAGCTCCCTCCTCTCAGCTAGATGCTCACATCTGCTTCCCCATTCTCTTGCAGTAATTACCCATCACACACACAGAGCAGATGATGCACTCCACACCATTCGCCACCCAGCCAGGACTATTTAAGCAAACAGCTGAGAAGATTTCAATTAGGAAGCCACTCAGTAAATGTATTCACTGTAATGATTTTTAGAAATGACTTGAAGGTATCTATGGTGATTTTTTTTGTGAATAAATTATGATTAAAAAAAAGCCTATAGTGTTTAAAAGAAAAACTGTTTAATGATTCCTGAATAAAGCGCTTAGCAAAAAGTCATTTAAGTGTTGCTCCGAACACTGTTCAGGACTTTACAATTACAGCGACCTGTGCTATCAGATGGAAAGAGGAAGATAAAAAGCCAGGAACCTAGTAATGGAAATGTGTTTGGAGAGGTGTGGGCTCTAATAACTAATTTTGCCTAATAAACTATAACCGATTTAATCTCCACCTTATCAGGCCAAGATTTCACCACTTTCCTTTTTAATTGGCTATTTTGTAATCCTGATTCCCAGCGGAGCTGATGGTCTGGCTCTGCCTCCGGAGGGCTCGCATGAAAATCAGTTTGAAACGGTGTGTCAGTCTCATTCTGAAGTGGCCATCTGGCCAGCGTACAGGAGCGCTCAACCCCGGGGTCTCACCCAGGCAATCAGCAGCAGCTTTACAAAATGTGTTAATGCAAATTTATTAGAGATTTCCTATCGGTCGCCCTAATCTGCTTTATTATTCTCCACAGAGCCAGCCTGTGTTAAGGACCGAATGGAAAGCAGTCTGGCTCGGTCCAACAAACTTTCAAACACTGCAAACATACATATGAGTCCATGCAAGCACACTCACACATATACACGCACGCATGTACACAAAGACACTCAGGGATCATATCAGGGTTGCATGAATGTCACTAGCTTTGCTTCTAACTCACAAGCTAATTTCTATGGGAATGAATAAAACATTAAAAGTAACAATAAGCTTGATCTGAATGTGGGGCACAGTGCATTTACATATGCTCGTGCAATAAAGTTGATTCACATCCCTGACCTTGGCTTTTCTCTCCCATTAAAAATGATGATCCTTTTATATACATAAGGTAGACACACATACATATACTCAGAACTGTCAAATAATACACAAACGGAACAGCAATAACTAATTCATGAAAGAGCATTGCATATTTTGCTCTCTTGCACCAGGCTTCTGAGACAATCCAAACAGAAATAATGGCTGGTTTGAATTCAGGCTGAACATATTATACACTTTAATGCTTATTGGAATACTGAATGCATCAACAACATTTATGATAATAATAACTGCCCTCTGAACAGGCAAAAAAAAAAAAGTTTGCATTGTCTGTTGTCATTATGATAAGTGCAAGCACAAAATTGTATAATTCGTTCAATTTCAGCTTCTATTTGGACTGGACTGTAATACTATCAGTCTCACTTAATTCTGAGTGTAATTAAACATATGCACCGGGCAGCAGTATTCTCAAAGTTACATTATCATATCTACATAAGACAGGAAAAGGGATTTGTGAAAGTATGGGTGCACGGACAGAAGTTCTACGCCAGCCATTGATTTCATTTAAACTTGAAATGTTCCTTAACAAAAGCAGTGGAATAGTGGATAACGAAATGGAGAAAATACATTCCCATTATTTTTAATTGGACAAGCACTTTTACTTGACACTGTGGAGAGAGCTTTCAAGAGATAAGTTAAGTGAGCTGTTCCACAGAGACAAAGAAAAAAAAATAAAATAACTGTTTCTTATTCTGTTCAAAAAGCTAGGACTTTATTGCTTTTCTGGATGATAGGGCAGAATCATTGTAAACAATTGCCCCTTATCCAGAGCGGGCAGAGAACTTGTTCATTTGCACTTTAGCATGCCTGTGTGTATCTGCACATAAAGGAGTCTATTAGGCAGTGAAGTTATTACAGGCAGCAGTCAGTCTCCCCATTGCTACGATAAGGGCTGAATAAGATTAAATTATCCTTATCACTCAGCTGACCCTAGAAACAATAAGAGGCTTGAGGCCACTAGATTGTGTGTTGAGACCGCCAATATGACATTTATCAATGTGAGAGACATTTTTAAACACCATACAGTAACAATCTGGCAATCATCACCAGGGTGACATCAGAGCAAACGTGTTCATTCAGTACAGGTAGAGAATAATGGGAAAAGCCCCTGCATTATTGCCGGCTCTTCCTGGAAGCTATAGAGCCCGTCATTAATCCCAACTGTCTGTAAAATTGAAGCAATAAAAACCCCACTCCCCATACATCAAATATCTCGGCCAGTGATATCCAGAAAATATAAATCTGGAGACAAATAAAGAGATTTATCAGGAGATTGTTTCAGTTAAGATTTCTGGGTACCCCACATTCTTTTTGTTGTACAAGAGAGAGACATTACACCCATGGCAGCGCGTGACCTCATTTGCTGAGGAGAAGAAATTTAATTAACAAGGCAAACATTGTCTGTCCCAGTGCCTCTGCTGAGACTCCAGCAGACAGCAACTACCTTTTAATACCCGTCCAAAACGGCGTCATTACAGCCCGACAGGCAACCTTCAAAAACTTCACTTAGTAAATATTAAATCACTGGATTCTGAGGATTTAAAATCCTCAAGAAGATTTTGATTAGTGTGTGTGTTTGTGCCTGTTTGTGTGTGTGTGTGTGTGTGTGTGTGTTGGTTTTGAAGAAAATAACCACACTTCAATAATTACTCCAGACCTTCACAGCAGTGTTTCTCTTTTTTTTTTTTATTTGGGCATGTGCGTGTGTGTGTGTATCGGGGGGTGGGCTGCACAGATGCCAGCTGAGTTGACAATATGCTCCTGGTCCTATGCCATATAAAGATGGGGCGGAGCCCCTCGGTCTCTGTGCATCATAAAGCCTTTCAAATCCCAACGCATGCCAGTCCGGGTGCTCTGATGGAAAGGGAGGGCTCTTATATGCCAATACACAGCATGATGGGAATGAAGAGAGAGAGAGAGAGAGAGAGAGAGAGAGAGAGAGACAAGGCCGATAAAAATTCAAAAGAATGGCTGTCATTCATAAAGAGGGACCCCGGTTTCAGGACAGTGTCTGGGGATGGGAGGTGGTTACCGAGGGTAAGAGGCTGATTAGAGTGCCACTTATTGGCTGAGCTCACATGGACAGAATGAGGACAAAACCGAACTCAGTGGGCAGCAGAAGTTTGGGCCAGGCTCACTAACCACTGCTGTGACCCAATAAACACGACCATCACTCTTCCCAAGCTCCTCAGAGGCTGCAGCCTTCAGGCCCAGCTCCACCACATTCGACCCTTGTACAGTACACAGCAGTAAGTACTGCTGAACACAAATCATTTTAGAAAACATGGACTGCAATGCAACATGGGGGACTATAAGTAGAGTGAGTTTAGAGTTTAGAGTAAGAGTATAGAGGATGCATTAAGTTTCTCAACTCACCTAAACCAGACTGACTGACAGTTATTTTGTACTGCTTTTATTCCTGTCTGTCAGGGTGTTCTAAGGTCAAGACAGGGATTCCCTTCGCGTGAAGCATGAACAGACCATTTAACCTCTGCTATGTCTTCACAGGCTTGGAAATGCCTTATGTGTTTGGTAAATGTTTTCCATGATGCAGTTTTTTTTTTCTCAGCCATTATTGCAAGAGCAATGCCTGAACAAGCCAGGCAATAATAGAGCCAGTGCTCCATTACCCCAGCTTCCATTCATGCTAATGATGTGCACCATTACTCTTCTCCTGCTTTAACTCCTTTGCCATTTTACTGACTTATGGCACTATACATAACAGGCAAAATCACACTGGATGCAGGGGGGGGAGTTCATGAAAAACAGAACATGAGCAGTGAAGCCTGTACCAGAGACCACGCCAAAACAACACTAGAATGCTGCCATGTTTCTCTCCTTCCTTCTTCTGGTTTATCCACTGTGAACGCACGTAATTGGGTCTGTGACAATATCAAACTCACAGCTGAAGTGAGGTGGCATCAAAAGCAGGAAGCACAGCAAAACAATTTTAAGCCTAATTTGGTATGAGACATGACTGTCCCAGTGGCGGCGCACAACACAGTCAATTACGTTATGGATTAAGTGCGCACAATCAAAAAGATAGAACAAGATAATGTGCTGAGATACATTCGCAACACAAGCAATTAATTGAAGAAGCGTGACACTGAGCTGTTCGAGATGAAGGAGGAGAGAAGGTTTTGGCACTTCATCATTATTAACGACAAAGACGCCCGCGAATCTCCAGGAGGCCGAGCTGTGGCAGCATGGAGAAGAGGGAAAAAAGGGGGCGGGGGTAGGCAGCCGTATGGTTCAGGAAAGGCAGACGGAGCTGTCAGACAGGCCGTCCGGATTCCGTGGCTGCTGTCTATTACTCATGTGACCATTGAACCCGCCAGGCGGAAAACGACTGGGGTTCACGAGGTGATTAATGAGCTCTCGACTGCCACCCGTCAAAATATGATGCCGATTATTAAGCCTGGACCTCTCACAGGACAGGGCCCTGGAACACGCTTTCATCGAAAATCAATTTGATATTTCCCTCAAAATGGGAATCGCTACGTCTTTATTCATTAACGGCCTGACACTGTGTTTAAACTATGTGCCTGGCTTCGGTCCCGTAGGTTTAAGAATTAGAGATAAGGAGGCTTCTGGATGTACGCAGTGAGCATGTCATGAGTGAATATGGTCAAACTGGAAGAGATAGAGGAGATTTACATTGGTCCACTGAGAGAATGTCCAGCATAGAGGACACATTACATACTGCAGCGCATGGGGTGGACAGTCACAGAAGGTTCTACCTGAAAGAAAAAGTAACGATACATTAAACGAATTAGATTTCCAATAGGCTCGCAATAAAACCCAACGATCCAGCAGTCACCTTGTGCTAATATTAGAAATAGGAAGAGAAAGAGAATGGCAGCTGCGAAGCCATCATTCACAGGCTAGAGGAATAATGAGTTCTCCTCGTCCTCTTTCGGCACCTCCACATCCTCTGCATCCACCACATTAGAAGCAAAGGAAGGCTATGCAGCGGCCATCAGGTTAGCCCACAGGAGACTCTGAAGGAGATGAAGCCACACATTTGATCTGTGTATCACGGTTAGAGGAACAGATGTGACAGAACGCTGGGTTCTTGATAAACAGGCTATCTAGGGCACACACCATCTAAGATGCCTCTCTAGGGGCAGTTGGGAAAACCCAAGGCATTACAAAGACACCCAAAGCAAATTATCCTGACAGGGATGAAACAATAGCAAATTGGACAAATGATATAATGTGAGGCCTATGGTCCCCAGCAGAGTGCGGCAGGATAGCTGTGCTTGTGGAGAATTGGAAATAAGAACAGGCTTTGATGCTAAAGGTCAGCCAAGACAGTAGCTCTCAGCATGGCCGCCTCATTGAAAGATCCCAAATAACGCCCCCCACCCCCCCACAGCCCCCCCCAAGAAACAATCTCTCACTCAGCACGCCCATTGTAATGACGTTGTTAATAATGCATTGTATATAAAAGGAGCCCAGTTTTTATTTCTCAAGAGAGTGCCTCATGGGCTGCCAGCTCGTAATGGGGAGATTTGAGGAACAATTTTTAGAGATGTCACTGACAACCTCACAGACATATTTTCTTGGGACTCAATAAATCAAAGTGGTGGTATTTCACTGTCATAAAGCTTGCGTCTCTCTATGATAAATAGCCCCAGTATTGTACAACTGCAGCAAATGAGGCCCACATCAGGGAGGAAGAGCGGGATTACTATTACGAGTGCTGGGAGGCCAAGCGTCAGCTTTTATGACCCGCCTGCGCCACTAAATACATTCTGACAAATTCCCATTAAGAGCGTATTCATTATTTTGTCTGCTTGTGAGAGGAGTGCACAGAGTGTCAGAGCAATTTCGAAATGACGCTAATTTGAATTCAGCACACCAACGAGACAAAATGGAAGTCGCAATGTTCTCTTCGCCCGGGAGGACAAATCTACCTCTCCTTTTTCGGAACGTTTGATTTGGCGCTTTGATTTCACTTTGACAAATCAATTATGAGTCAGTTCAAAGAGCCTGAAAAATGCTTGCTAGATTTCACAGGCCAGAGGCCACTGCCGAAGGAGTTCAGCTGAAAACTTTCCCATGGCAAAGGAGAGGAGGCCTGTGTTAGTAATCTAACACAGTCCAGGCCTGTGTCCTCCAGTACAGCAGGCTGTGACCAGTCCCACTCATTAATCACCTACCGCTGACACTGGAAACATCCTGGCCCTCTCAGATGGGCTAAATAACTCTAACCATCACAGGCTAGGGTGGCGCAGGCAGCTGGAAAACTCTCCAAGCCGCTCCAAGAGAAGTGCGAGAGCGATGGTATTGTGTTGTCTTTGTTTACATAGGCCCTCATCAGCACAGTGAGTGGCCTGCATGAGAAGGACAGCTGGCCATTTGGACTGGGCTCCCCACATCCCCCTAAGCAGCAGGGAGCCGGCATCACAGGCCAAAACAGGGCGATCGAAGGGTTGGAGGGGGGGGGGGGGGTGGGGGGGGGGTGTTGGAGGGGGGGTGTTGCGGCGGTGTCTGCTGATCACATCTCCCTGCCTCGGCCCTGTCTCATTGCTCCCTCATTCGGACATGCCAGCACTTCCAGCGCGTGGCAGGAGAACAAAACAGCAGCACAACACAGATATTTTACTTTTTATACTCACAGACAAGCGCCACGCTCATTTCTTGCTTTTAGTGTGGTGACGTACTGGAGCCTCAGAGGCAGCAGGCAAGGCAGAGGGAAGTAGCGTAGAGGAGGGAGGAGGGGGCATTACCATGCATTTGCATCCCAACTCTTCAGACACGAAGGCGGATTGATTAATGGGGACAGGGCTGGCTGAGCCATAACAGGGATCCTGCTCAGGTTAAGTGGTGCTTAGATTGTTTTATATAGCCTGTGATTAGGAGGATGAAGCTGAAGAGTTTTGATCGCTCTGAGTTCGCACCCTCTCTAATCAGCAGGGGCCTTTCGATCCAACCTGACCTGGCAACTTCAATCAGACATGCCTGCACTGTTTTCCACAAAGCCTGACAGCCTGTCCAGCAGTAATAAAAAAAAACACCAGAGAGAGAGAGCAATACTAAGCTAAATGGACATTTAGTGTTGCCTATCACTTTGAACAAAACAAAGAGGATTAATATATTTATTGCACTTGAAATGTCTATCTCAAGCTTTAGTGGGAAGACAATAAAGGGCATGACAGTGGACTCATTAACTAACGCATATTCCTTTTTTGCAGCTGTTTAAAAGCATCATGGCTATGCAAAGTTACAGTGGACATAGTGGATAAAAACAGGCTGTCATAGCATAGGTACATTATAAAGTACTGTTATTCTATTTTCATTGCCAATATGTAAGTAATAAATACAGCAGTCACCTGCTATGCTAATCATCACACCATTACATTTAGCCATGCTAATCAGCTTACACTATGTGAACTGTTGCACAGATAAGAACAATAAAAATCTACAACTATAAAAAAAATATAATAATCTATGAACCCAAACCTCCACACTCCACATGATCAACTGGCATTGCAGAACCATAGCTGTGCCACACTACCTCCAGGATGGGACAGAAGGAGAGAGCATTAGCCACTGGTCTCTGATGATCACCTCCACTTAACCTTTTCACCCTGAAACCCATCTCCGTAACACTGCTCTGAGCACAACACAGCATGCCCACTATACAATTTCCACTATTTTTGACAGAAGTGTGAAGGTACATGAATAAATATAAACCTCACTGCAACCATGCTAACACTGTTCAGTACACCCATAGGAAGCAAGTGAGAGAGAAAACGAGCGGGTGCTCCTGAAAACTCAGGCAGCTCATCTGTCAGGGGAGCGTCTCACAGAGCGCCTCGACTTTTCCTTTCAAACACACTGGGTAAGTATTTTAATTAGTTGGCTAATTGTCTAAGTAATTGGTAGACAACTTAGCTCAAAGAGTAATCAATCTCAACAGGGCTGTGTTCTATCACATCAAAGGATCTGTAATTAAGACAGTTAACTGAGGAACGCGCTCAAGGCCGGTGCTGTGGCGTGGGGGTGGATGAACCCAGATAATGCAAGACTGACAAGATGAAGCCTCCAGTGAGAATCTAGAGACGGAAGAAGGACTTATCATAATGTAGCGGAGGGAGGGGGGAACACTTTCCAAGACTTCAGTAATGAAAACGCTAGCCTGGCATTGCATGCTTTAATATGCTGAAAATGAGTAGAAAGGAAATCTTTATTAGTGTGCTAGAAAGCTATACTCATGCCTCACTTTTATTTCATTTTCTAAAAAATCTCTATTAAAATGCAATTATAACAGCAAATAACAATTCATCATGCTACCTTGTATTTACCGTAAAAAGCTCTGTGTTGGTCAATAATAGGAAACATTGCCTCATTAGACGTGTGGTGGAGCAATTCACTCTCTCAGGCACATTTTTGGTTTGTTCAAACCACAGCTATCATTATCTACAGTTCACTCTCATTTCACAATGCCTTTGCTCTGGTTATAGGCAATTATGAATTATGTTTGGGAGGAGGCCGGCTTCATTTCTTGAATTCCTCAATCTGGGGAAATTTTAATCTAACCATTGTGGAAAACAAGAACCATAATGAACAATTATACAAACAGTCAATTTCTGTGTTGTGCAGTCGACTTAATTAAAATTACTATAATGAAAAATGAACTAGTTACAGCATGGAACCTTACTTATCAATTTTCAAAAAAAAAAAAAAAAGGGGGGGGAATTGAAATGTTTCGGCTTCCTGCATTAGTAAGTTAATCAAAACGACCTGACTTGCAATAAAGATTGGAATTATTTTACAAATAAATGAAAATATCAATGGTATTATTAATTACAGGGCCCAACAACCCAATTCCAGCATATCAGAGAAGATGTATAATGGGTGGGAATAAATCATGTCATTGTAATTGGTATATGAATCTGTTCCCTCACAATGTCGTTAACAGAGAGCACTGTGCACAACCATATATGCTAAATATATACATATCCCATATGGATGTAATTAAAAGTTTCCAAATGTCAAATGCAACGTCCCATTAATTAGTAACTCTTCAATCACCAGTTCATTCACAGCATCGGATTCAGGGAGAACAACATCTTGAAGTGACATAATCTAATGCTGGGATGAAGTGGATAATATAGTACAAGTATGAGCAGAAGTGCAAGAATGCAGGTGGAGAACCTTCAGCAGCATGGAGAGGGGCTGAGATGTTTCAGAAACGTGTGTGGGTTGTGAATGTACTCATCAGCACGAATCAATGCACTACTTTGATCCAATGCAGACCAAACAGCGTGTGTTCACCACACCACGGCTGGGAGAGCTATTAGTGACCAATTTGCTGAAATGCGGAAACTAAAGTCAGTTTGACAAATCCTGCTTCTCTTATACTTACTAAAGTAGACTGGACAAGACGTAGCATATTTGCTGTTAAAGCATAATCCTCTATTCGGAGCTAGCACAGATCACACCATGCTAGTTAATATTAATGTGTACACAATCTCATGCAGCAAAGGAGGCAGGCTGTGTTAAATGATCAGATTACGGTGGAAAACTGATAGCAGATGTACGCATGTTCGAACCCAAGTGGCTAATTACAGAGGGGCTACCCCGAGAGACAGACAGGAGAGGAAATTAAAACAGTCCTCCTCCTCCCTCTCTCTCTCTCTCTCTCTCTCTCTCTCCTTCCCACCCTCTCCCTCCAGCAACGGCCAATAAGGAAAGTGGCACTGACAGATTGACAAATAAGGTTAATAAGTACTTTCCACTTCTCCTAAAGGCTAATCAAATATTAATCCTTGCAGTGTGGTCAGCAGAAAAATAACAAACAATCAGTGGAGAGGCATTGATTCAATTGATTTGCCAGTGAAGCTTTTGAAAACAAATTCCCTGAACATTTTACACAGTCAAAAGAAAAACTTCTCTATTCAGTCTCCATGGTTCCATATAATATCGCATAATTGGAATGGCCAATAGTGCAGGAGAAAAAGACAGGATTGGAATAAACCTATAGACAGAGTTCATTCCGAAACAGGTATAATCATCACATAAAATTAAACACTAGTTATTAAATAGTGATTCTCACGCATACAGTATACAGTATACAGAATGTACTGATTTTGTGTGTCAATAAATATACCAGATAGACATAGATTTGTCAACCTAATAAAACACAGACATACAGAGAGACAACATACACTCGTAGTTCTCTCTAAACTGATTTGCTAATGTTTTCTCTTTAAAGATTTAAACGATATCTTAGACAAATCCATTCTCCAGCAGCACAAATGATTTCATGAGGTTACAAACTAAATTCCCAATTACACACTAAGAATAATTTGTGCGCCTTACTCAATTCAAAGAAATGCTGGCAGATCTATGAAATAATCCCTCATGGGTAGAAAAGGAAAACACAAGAGACTGCAGTCAGCGCGCTAAAATACGAAAACACCCAGCAATATTTGTAGGAAATTGGAAATCAAGCACTCAGTAGCAAGGGGGAAGCATTATTGTGACAGAGGATAGCAGTTGTGATAGGGTTGTTTTGTAGCCTCTGTGTTTTGTTTTTTTTTTCAACTCCCTAGCCGATTCTCCCTCTCCTCTTTTTTTCTCCACTGCTTTCACTAATCACAAGCCCCAGGACATCTCGAGGCCTAGTGGACTATGTCTGCAGCCCTAGACACACTCACTGATAGGACAAAATTGGATCCAGTGTGAATGCAAAGAAGCTTATCATCCAACATTGCCAGGCACTGCTTCCTCCTAGAGCATATGTCAACATCATTTATTAGATGTGGCAAGGGACTAAATAATGTATGATCACAAAACGAAAGGGGAAAAAAATGAAGCTCTCGCAGCAGGTGGGTGGAATAATATTTGGAAAGAATATGAAAATTATTAATAGAACCCCCTTGAGGGAGAATTATTTGTTAACATTATCCGGTAAGTCACTGGGGGTGCTTCAAATCTATGATTAATCATATAGAACATTTTCAATAATAACAATATTATGGAGTAAAGGCTTTCCACTTAACGGTAAGTCTGCATAAAGTAGACCATCATTAAGATAATACGCTTTTTGATTCAGTGATTCATACTCACGTTTCTCTAACTCATCTCCCTGGAATGGGTTCAAATTCATGGATAATGCTGATCCGTCTCTTTTTGGTTGTCTTAATGAAATCAGCAATGCGCATTTTTTTAGAGAATTGTAGACACTAAAAGACAGAAGATGTAAAAACAACCAGATGTAAAAACATTTTCTATATCATATAACAGATTGAATATCGTACGTTTATCGGTACAATGGGATGATAGTGACAGTGTTGTATAATAAAAGGATAAAGACAAATGTAATTACAGCTGGAGTATTTAAAAGCATGTTTAAATCTAAGCCTATGTGGTTATAGAGCTATATACAGTAGATATGGGCTTTGGATTGCAGAAGACTCGGCTACATTAGTGCATAGAGCTATGGCCTCATTGGGCTTTGTGGTGTAACACTTTCATCACGGAGAATCTCGAGTGAAAAGAATGCATTCCCAACATTTTACTGGTTATGCACTTAGGGAACATTAGTGCAGTAAGAATCCATGGCTAAAACCAGGGCAGCAAGTGCATCACATTATAAATGCATTAGGATGTATAATGTTGACCACCACTATGTTTAAGCGCATTTTAAACTCCTTATACACATATATTCATTACTGGCAATAAGTATCTGAGCAGTCCTTCAACCAAAATTTACTCCAGAGATATGTGTAATTGACTCCACATCTAACAGTATGGAACAAATCCTACTAGCAGAGGGAGTCCACAAATTGCATTAAAAACACTCAATTGGCCTGGGATTGGAGTAAAGCACGTGTCTCTCTTTATCCCATTACACACGCTGCTCTTTAATCTACTAAACTTGCTGACGCACAGGAAAACATCTCTAATGTAGTTGCATGCAGAAAAACCGAGGGGAAAAAAGTGGAAAAACATTAAACTGACGTAATAAAGTCAGTCGGAAGCAGCGTCTATTGACTCTGTCAGTAGCGACAGGCCTCAAAGCAGCGACACGACAAGAAACAAAGAGCTCACCACGAATCACTCGCCCTGATTGGAGCATGTTACACTGCTTTTGATTACATGTAAACAGGTTCTGACACAGGGCTGTGTTCATGTGAACGACACACACAAAAAAATGGGATGGGAAAAATGGCTGCACACAACTCAACCTGTCAACATCCACTACCTGCTTTAAATCTGTTCCCCCGTTTCAGGCAATCTGTGGGAACCAGGCCTGCAGAGCCTAATCCTGTTTTTATCCACACACACCCCCGTCTCCTGTATCACACTTTAAATTCCACTTGCCGCCTCTTTTGTGCGATTTTCATTTGATCTCGCCTTTAAAATTCAAAATCTATTCAGTTTTTTTTTTTACGTTGGTTTCATGCTGTAGCCGTGAAGCTGTATTTATGTGGAAGGTTTTTGCAAATCGAGGGTGTATGAGGTTTTTTTTTTAAAGAGGGAACCACTAGTGCAACATTTCCGTGCTCTTTTATGGGGAAATAGATTTAGGATGTTGACACAAGCTGATCAGGGCAATATTAGTTACCCGTTAGCTGCGCTTTGGAGACTTGTTACGGTTGTCTATTGGGCTGAGGCCTATAGATGAGTTTCTCCTGTGGCACAGTGCTCTGATGAATCACTCAGGTGATGTCTAGACAGCTTGCCAGACGTCAATGCAGTCTGTATTAATATTGAGTGACAGAGTGAGTGATGGGGACTGAACTGACCTGAGTTAGTAATTAGCACTCTCAAAGGGGGAAATCGCACCCATTCCCACTTTGGGGGCCGCCTGGAAACTCTTAAAAGTCTATGGATTAAAGGACATTTTTTTTTAGAGCTGTCTAATGCAAGCTGAGCAGAGTTAGCCTCCTTTAATAAAATAAAACTTAGCAGTGAAAATAATAAGACACGTCCTGTTTACGGCCCCCATGTAGCTCGACGAGCTGTACGAAAGGAACTCCATTTTTTTCATAACAAATAGATTTCTGAAATGTCAGCATGCATTGCATTGCCACAGTCACTATAAAAAAAAAAGAAGCTTTGGAATGTAAAACAAAAGATCACCTGGAGGAGTTGCACAACACTCTTCCTCCATGAGCCTTGTGTCTATATGCAGGTATTAATGGATCTCGCCTAATAACATCTCCTTTTCTGAGCTTTTCCAAATAGCATGCAAAACATTAAATATATAAACTTTATTTGCCAAATACTTGAAAGGAAATCTTATCATATGAGGGCAAACAAGTCTGTCAATATTATCTACACAAGCACAAAGCTTGAGAGCGTGAGCGATGCATAACATCATAGCAACGGCACAATCTAACGTAGGCACCACATGCAGAGGCTCTGTGTAGGAGATTAAAAAAAAAAAAAAACAGCAGCACACACACACCTTAGCCATTTGCATGTAGCAGACAATGGATGTATAAACACTCAAATTATGTGATTCTAAACCAGCTCATCTTTTCTAATTCCTTTAAATGGTTGAAGGGAAGCAAGCTTGTGTGAGTGCTGAGAAAGTCTACAGTGGCGTTATTGGTAATACCCTTGAGCAATATATTACAAAAGAATTCTGTAGCTTCTTCTGTCTCTAAAAACAAACACTGGATCTCTCATCTGACTCATAATAAGATACAGTTCCAAAGAACATAATGCGGTCTTTTTTATTTTAGCTAAAACAAATATTTTTTTTTAATAAGTCAGAATGGAAATGTGGCATCCATCTGGAAATGTCACTGGGAATTGTACAGTATATGGAGCTTACAGTGATGCTGTGATGCTCTGGATGCTGTAAAGGCAACATATCCGAGGCCTAAATATAGGCAAACACGTCATAGAATTATCTTTGTAAAAGCGAGTCTCTCTGATATTCAGTTGCCGCATGTCACAGCCAAGCAGCGGGTCTGATCATTCTTCTAATTCTGTCAAGCCTCTCAAAAGCAACACGTGTTCACTCAGTGTCGAGAGCTTGTACAGGGGTGATACAGGCCACCACTGACCCTGTGCTGACATTTGTGTTGATATTGTCATGGAATGGAACAAGCGCTGGCGAGGATTTGTACTCTTTTCCAGATTTATCATTGTCATCTCTTTTACAAGAACCTGTCATGGCTGTCTCATAGCAACCCAAGCTGTCTTCCACAGTGTTTGTGACAGACGCCTGTTTAGCAGGTCGCAGTGTTGGCATCAGTTCAACATCTTTATTTTCTATATCACCAGCACAAACCTGGAACAAACACAAAACAAACACTTAGGGATATTATGACCTCCACAACTGTCATCATTGTTAAATATTAGCTGCATTTTTATAATACACTATTTCTATAAAGCATACTCGATGGCATATAATCCCCGCCAGTTTTCCAATAAAGATCATGGAGTGATTTAAATGCTAAAAGACTTTGTGCTATTAAAATTATGCAGAGAAACAGTTGCACATGAATAGTTTACCAGGATGTCCTCGTAAACAGACTCACAGAGGCATCTGCATGACTTACAAGCTATAGGTAGAAGATAATAGAACTCCTTTCGAAGAGGAGCTGATGATGGAGTTAGAGAGATCACATAAACATTATACACATTGCTCTGTATTTTAATAACTGTGTGTGTGTTTTTTTTTTTTTTTTTTAGAATATTTAATATTTTCTTCCTAAAATGTGTACATTTGATAAACTTCAGTCATCAGGTTATGTGAATTATGATGTGTATTTTAACATATTTGTAAAAATCTTTCGCATATAATCATTAATTATTTTATAATAAGCTTTATAGTAATTAATGTTATAGCTAGTCTAGCTTCAGTTACCTTTTCCTAGATGCCTTCTTGATTTAAGTGTGATTCAGGAGAACAACTTGAAATTCATTTTATATATATATATATATTTTTAAATCCTACAAAGTTGAGACATGACAGAAAATATGATTTGAGAAAAATGCTGGATTAAAAAAGTCCATAAATCTAGGAGCAGAACTTTCTTTTTTTTTTTTTTTTTTGAAACAATTAAAAAATGGCTAGTGATACGTCAAGACGCTAGTTATCCTAGTTATGCTATTGTGCTTCTGGTTTTGTACATGCGAACAGTTTCACCCCGTCTACTCTTCACACTTTCAGTGTGGCACAGAAGACTAGCATCAAGGCAGAAATGTGAACAAGTCTCCAAGGTACTCATGGTAGACTCTTTATTTCTTCTTTTCTCCCTTTAGTCTGTGAAGCAACAGAGTAATATGAGCATTTTCTACCTATCAGTGGATAATGGATTTGGTATTGGGTTTTCCCATGACATTTAGAGGTTAATTTGCACTGCTTTCATGGTTACTTATTGACGGCTAGCCCGGATATTTGCATTCACCACGCTTTTTATTGACACAAATGATTAATATGCTGCCAGATCAAACAGGATAGCCAGTCTGAAGAGCACACATAGACACAGAACATTTTTTAATCTATTCCAGTTGTTTATGATGCTGGGGACAGATTTAAAAAGGAAAGAGTCTCAAATTGTTTATCAAAAATATGTGTTTTCCATGTAAATGGAGAGATTTCTGCTCATAAACAGTGAGCTTTATCTCATCTGCAGCTACTGGAACTAACAGATTCTCTTTCAAATGCATTTATCAGTGAAAATCTGCACACATATCACATTTCATTATAACACACTGGCTTTTCATCACAGCTGATAAACGAGCATCTCATCTGGTACTGACATGGTGGGTCAGGTCAGCAGGTCATGTAACCAGGTTCTCCTGCTTTGATCCCTGACACACTGGCAGGAATAAGAGGAAGAAGAGGAAGGGTAGATTCTTCACGGCCTGCCATCCGACTCTGATTTGTTTTCCTGTCTGCTAATGTCCTGACAGGCCTGAAGAATCCATCGACTCGTTGGTTCCTCCTCCTCCTCCTCCCACTGTACACACTCGTACCACTTCTGGACAGGTGCTTGGACTCAGTCAATTCTGTTCTTGTAGGTTTCGGTACAGCTCGGATTAAAATTTCTGTCATGGATTGGAGAAATCTTCACTATCCTTATAAGCACAGAAATACTACATACGTGTATCCAGTATCACAGTTTTTGCTTTTAGCTTCCTTTGATCCATAGATCTTATCTCACCACCACACTGACAGGAAGAAATACTGCCGTATCATCGCCGATGTAGTACAACATGTGAATTTGTTTGAGCCATAAAATACGGCGGGCTCCTGAAATCCAGCTGCATCCACAGCCTCTCTCATCTCCGCCATAATTCCAGGCAGTCGTGCTTAAATGTCTGTAATTTCACATCCTCACATTCACACGGCATGTCAGCGTCTCAGGGGGAAGCAGCCCGACGTTCAAAGGAGTCCTAATATGAAATGAAGAGGGGTGGGTGGTCGACAGGAGCTCAGAGCACTTGACACACAGCTGTCTTTGCTATAAATCTCACAAATCCACAGTACAAAAAAAAAAGTCTTGCCAAAGCTCTGAGGAAAATGGCAAAAAAAGGGGAAAGAAACAGGAATGAACATTTGGTGCAACTTAGTATTACTTGTATTGAGCAAGTAAATTGATAATTAGCCTAAAGGTTTAAAAGTGTGTACGCTCCTGTGTAGTGTACACAACTGAACACCAGAATTCAGACGACCTTACAAACAATGCAGAGAGGCAATATACAAAAAGCCAGAGGATGAACAAATTAAATACCCAGCGTATTGTATGCTTACCTGGCAGGGTTAATCTCACAGGTTAATAAATACAACAGTTTCTTCTTTTCATAAAATGCTTGGCATTGTAGAAGAAGCACAGTCTGTAAGCTATATTTGGAAGGGTTATGATATCACTGTATGATTGTATTTGTCATTTTAGCACACCCTTTGGGTTAAGAACAAATTGCATCACCTAATATTTTTGCTTTATGTGTAGTCGTGCAGGAGGAGGGGAGGGAACAGTCAAATTTCACACTTCTGTGTAATGAATCTTACATTATTTATAGTGTGAATAATGGATGAGCTTAAACTCTCACATGTGTTGGTTATCTATGAGTGTGAATTCTCTCCTCATCAGTGTGTGTGTGTGTGTGTGTGTGTGTGTGTGTGTGTGTGAAGTGGTGCTTCAGCTGAGAATTCATTAGTGTAGTTAATGGACTGAACATCATGTCAGTAAGTTCAGATTCTGTACCGAAAGTGATCACTGTTTGAAAGATTCTCAGGATAAGTTGCTCAAACTCTAATTCTCATCCAGAAAATTCTTATAACACATTTTAATACAAGGCCAAAAGTAGGAATACTTAAGTGACACTGCTGTTTAAATTAATACACTTTGGCAACTTTGCCTACAATGGCACAAAGCCGAAAGCCGAGACACACACCGTAGTCAGAAGCACAGTTCCCTTAACCCTGCCTTATTAGCTTATTTGATTCCCTATTCTCCTTTTAGTTGATTCAATACATTTTTTTCCATTTGCATAAAACTAACCGGTAAGATTATCTTCACTTATTTGATCTATCCTAAGAGTCACCTTGTTCGGGATCTTATATGAATAATGAGATTTTAAATTGGAAGACACACATACAGAGAAGGAACCATTTACAGCTAATTCACTGAGGTACATTACAGTTAATCGCACTGAGGTACATCGCTTAGAGGTATTGAAAGGTTTAGATTTTCATTCAAGCATCATATTTAACAACGGCTGCCTCTTCCACTTCACCTGCATTCAAATTTAAATGGCTCAAATTTGACTGATCCAATAGTGCTTCAAATTGTTGTTATATTTTCCTTAAACACACACACACACTCATATATAGACACACACACACACACACACACATATATATATATATATATATATATGTACACATATACTGATATATATATATATATATATATATATATATATATATATATATATATATATATATATATCAGAAAAAATTGTGTTGGAGATTGTGATGGAAATTGTATGTTCATGGTGATGGAGGGAGTAGTATAGAAGGAAGAAGAAGAAGAGAGAGAGCAAGAAAGAAAGAGTAAGTCAAAGAATTTTCATTTGTTTCCTTCATGCATCTCTGCAATACACTTTTACAGGTTTGACTCTGATGACCAGTGATTTGCACACACTTCCTAACAGACAGTGCCGAGTCCAGTGATGCAGCACTTACGTGAACGTTGTCTTTTGTGTTACTTCCTTGTGTGTGTGTGTGTGTGTGTGTGTGTATGTTCCTGTGAGTGGGTGAAGTTAATTGGCTTTTTATGACTCCAATTAAATAACATTATGAATATACAAGCTTAACAGCTCATATGTGGCCTCTATTAACAATGTCTTTTGGATTAGCGATCAGGCTTAAGGTTACTGGCACTCTCCGAGTTTTTCAGAGCGCCCACCGTGAAATGACTTTAAAAACAGGAAAACGACTTCACCAGGACTGTAATCCTCCAACAGCCAGCGCTAACTCTGCCACTCCAGATAACAATCTTAAAGAGTAATAACCTCTGAAAAAAAAATAAAAAATGACGTCTGACAAACAAAATCGACAACAAAATATTTCTTATGCTCCAATCACTGAATACTACGAACAAACTGACCCGTCATTGCCCACCGCAAAAAAAAAAAAAAAAAGCGATGAGACAAACAAACTCCCAGCCTCCCATTATTATGGCATTAGTGTGTTATATATTTTTTTAAAGAAAGCAAATAGTGGGGAGGGAAAACAAGCATGTGCCTGTCCTGAAGCGCAGCTCCTGAGGTGTTAACTAATCTCCAGTGGCCAGTCTGCACGCAGCCTCCTCTAATTGCTCCCTGTATTTCAGTCTGGTGTGAGAGCAGCCATTGTAGCGAGCGCCCGGCTTGGCCCCCAGAGTTCTTACACCTTCATTATCACTCTTTATTGCAGAACCTTCCATGGGCACTCGGCACCAAACAGCCTGCACGCACTATAAAAATAGAGACTTTTTCTCTCTCTCTCTCTCTCTCTCTCTCTTCTTCTTCTTCTTCTTCTTCTCCTTCTCCTTTGTCTTCTCGTTTCTCCTCCTCCCCTCCTGTCTCCTTTTGGTGGTTTCAGTTTTAATTACCAACACGGAACCCGAGCCCGAGTCCTCAGCAGACTGGGCTTTTTGTTCACTAATTAAAGCGAAGAGGGAGTTTATTGAAGGGACCCCAAGTCAGTGCTCTCATCTATTATTAAAGGGGCAGGACAAATCATTTTCAAATTTAAACGCTGAAACCTGTCCAGGGATGTGGGCGGGGGCTGGGGGGAGTGGGGAGGTGGGGAAAAAAATGGATGGATAGGAGGAAGGAAGGAAGGAAGGAAGGAAGGAAAGAAGGAAGGAAGGAAGGAAGGAAGACCAATCAAGCAAACCAACAAGGCCAAAGGAACATATAGTTTTGCACATGCAGCATTAGGACACTCCTGTAAATATACCATGGCTCTGATTCTATGTCTGTCAGACTGCCATCTGTTTTCTGGGTCACTGTACCACCGCATACTGGGTCAAATAACGCATGTAGCACCTCAGCTAAATTCATCAGCACCGCCTTCAGCCTGGAGCCCCGCTCTGATTTAATTGGTGGACCTCCTGTGGGTATTTTGGATAAATAGTCAACGTAAATAACCAAACAGCAGGCAGGTAATGTGGGAGACGACTGACATGGGGAGGGGCTTCAACATGACTGACATCCTGCCTACACACCCTTCAGTACACATCCTGGATGACCACGACAGCTGAACAGGTAACCTGCTCAAACCATTCCAACTCAAAGTGCTGAGAAGAAGTGCAGGTGGAAAAACAAACCATAAACACAGCAGGAGCCTACAAATCAACTCTCTCTTTCAGACTGTAAAGACTGTAATCATCAGCAAGCTGTTTTACATCTGTTTTAAGGACTTTATTACTGACTAGCTAACAAAAACTTTTATTATATTATATTATATTATATTATATTATATTATATTATATTATATTATATTATATTATATTATATTATATTATAAAGAAAAAGAACACAATCCATTAAACTACATAACAGTTTATTATTGTACTATTTTAACTACTTTTGCTACTGACTTTTGCTACTTTTACTGAGTGCAGTAGCAATAATAATGCCGAACACGTAGATTGTAATCATACTAATTGGTGAAATAATACATGTAAGGCAAGCACAATTAACACTGTTTGTTAGAACCACATGCATATTATCTCTTGAATGAATATGACATAACCATTTTAAAAATATTTAATGGAATCCAGTTCAAACAGAATATTCAGATACCCTAAGATTGATTTGACTCGGTTTTAATTATTCTTGAATAACTTTTGTCCTTACTCTACAACCCATCTGCTTTCTCTTCTGAACTCTGAAGTGCGCAGGCAGTGAGGGACTTGTGAGGCATTCTCATGTTCGGTCTGTGCCACTAGCTTTAACTTGATGAGTAGCGAGTCAGCGGAGAAAAGAGAGAATAATGAATTTAGCCAAGCTAAAATTGGGCTAACTTCCACTGGCCTAACAAGCAGCTCGCATCCTAGCAGCAATTAGTCACTGTCAAATAGGGGCAAATGTAGCACTCTCTACATGCTTGTTAGGTAAAAAACCTACACAGGGGTCGCTGACACGGAGGAAAATAGTGGAAGCAGTGAATTTGCCGAGTGAACAATACAAAATTCCTCTTTTATGGACTGGGTAGCTTTTTGTATCACTGGAGGTTAGCAGCAAAAAGAACAAAAAGTTCAGGAGCCTCAGAGAAATACAAAAAGTTTAAATTAAAATTACTCATAAATATCTTTACATGTTTTCTGACACACTATATTAGAGTTACATATTTAATGAGAAGACGAAATTTCAAATAGTTTACAAATTTAGACAGGAAACCTATCCAAGCTTCACTAAAGAGGATCAAATAGAAAAAAATGATCATTTACAAAAGCAAATAAATGAAATGTTACACATCTAAAAGTCTCATTTGGTTAGATATGATATATGAGATATCAGATGTGATGTATGAGATGTATGAGATACAGATACATGAGGAACAAATTTAGATGGAAAAGCAGGAAAACCTCTCTGCTCTGATCAGTCAGTTCAAGGCAAGATTGAGATGGCCTTGCTCATTTTGAAATGGTAGTTTCACAGTCACCTAAGGAAACTCTGAGTTTTTTGGTTTTGGTAACTGATACATTGCTGAGCAGTGAGTCTCACATCGGCCGTACTTAGAAGTTTTCAGGTCAGGGGAACCCTAAAAGGTTATATGTTCCAAGTGGAACCCTTTATTGGAAGCTAGGAACCTTAAATTATCCAATGAACCTCTACACAAGACTACTCTTTTTAGCTTTCTTGAATTAAAATTATATCCTTGTATCCTTTGTTGAGTAAGTGTTGAGGTAAGATCAGTTTTGTCTTTTATAGGATGATGACTATTGCTGATTTAACAGAACCAGAATTGCTCTAAGAGCAGCATTTGTCTAAGACACTCAATATATGCAGGGTTTGATTTTTTTTTTGTCACAACAGCAATCAAAGCAGGTGTTTCTCTCAATTAAAAAAGAAAGAAAAGAAAAAAAAGAGCAAAGAACATCATGGCACAATTTTAAATCTAAAAATAACATTGAAAGGAAATCAACCGTACCTAGATTAAATTCATTTCTGTACGTTATCTCAAGATGAATAGGCATCATTCACCAGGGCATGAGAATTCAATACAACCTTAAATTAATTAAATCCACGAACAAAATTAGCCTTACCCACCACTGTAGCCACAAACCTGACAGTTTAATTAAGCTACATTAAAAACACCTTTGCTTTTTCTAACACTACTTTCCACAAGTCTCTCACTTTCCCATTGTGTACTGAACAAACACACTGAGGAGACTGTGATGTGAACGCGAATTTCCTCCATTTTTCCCCTGCGTCAGATTATTTAATTTCAGGACATGCATTTAAAAAGCTACATTTCTCTCTTGGATACCCCAACCTCCCCAATATATAGAGGGAAGGATATATCGGTCAGAGACCTTAACGCCTTATCAGTAATTCACCGTTGCCTGGTTATTAAGGGCAGCTTAGGTTGGAGTAGCATGAGGGGTGAAGGTGAATTGATTGCCTGTGGACATGTTAAACATGACCCTGAAGGGGCTTTAATAAAATTCGGAAGGCCTTCGAGAGAGCTGCACCTCCGGGGGGGTGGGGTGTTTTATACCAACTTGGAATAATCGAGACCCGCGGCAGGAGACTTATCGAAGAGCGCATAAGGAATGCCTCGCCTTCATGAGGCCCTTTAAAATATAAATAAAGCCGCTCGGACCGAGGCACGGCCGGGTGGGTGGGTGTCTGGGTGGTTGGTTAGAGCCTCTTCTGCTTTTTTATAACATGTTCTAAGGGTGCCAGCTTGCAGCACGAGGCCAACGAGAAGATAATTAGGGGCGTAACTTTGGAGTCAATCTGTCCGCGTGGCCCCTCCCCCTCCCTGCGCTTGATTAGCCAGAGCCGGGACGCGAGGCCCCTCCGCGGAGAGCAGATTGAAGTTCATCAAGGAGGTCTCAGCTGCCAGTGTGTAGCGATGAATTGCCTGCAGTAAGAAGGTGTTGACAGGAGCAGCTGGACATCACAGAGTGATGAAAAGAAAGGGAAATTCATTGAGACCCGAGACAGAGCGCTCCGCTGGGGAAGAGCCATGGGGCATGAAAGAGCGGGGCATCTGCTGGAGCTCCACCGAACTGCAGCCTGAGCCTGGCCTACACCACACCAGCACTGGAATCATCTCAGAATACATGAATGAATGTACAAAAAAAAAAAAACAAAACAAATAAACAAATGGCAAAACAAAATATTATTATTATTATTATTATTATATTATTATTATTATTATTAGTGGTAGTACCAGCAGTAGTGGTAATATTATTGCTTACTCTTAATATATATCAATATATATTAATATATATAATATTACAATAATATGTATTAGTAGTAATATTACTACTAGTAGTAGTTGTACTATTATTATTATTATTATTATTAGTGGTAGTACCAGCAGTAGTGGTAATATTATTGCTCACTCTTAATATATATTAATATATATTATAATACAATAATATGCATTAGTAATAATATTACTACTAGTAGTAGTTGTACTATTATTATTATTATTATTATTATTATTGTTGTTGTTGTTGTTATTTTGATAAATATATATTCAATTCTAATATGTATTTCTAACAGAAAAAATATACTGACATACTTCATAACAATATCTAATAACAGTTATACCTCTACATAACAGTTTTTTTTTTGGAGGTGGGGCAGGAGGGTTGTATAAGAGGACAGTAATAAACCCTGTTTATAAAGGAACCCTTTCATTATAAAATTTTAATAAGTATCCCATCTGTAAAAGCAATAGTTACCTGCTGTGTATGTCATTATAGCAGATTAGTTTAAAGGCTTTAATGTGTTATATTTCTTCACCAAATAATACCCAACTGAAAACTTAAGGTGCATCTACCTCACTGTACAATTAACCACTTTTTCAATTTATAGAGAATTAAATGTATATATACTATGTAATAAAGTAATAAAGATGTTTCTGTCTGTTCCATGTGACATATAGCGAATTTGACAGAGCATCCACATAAATGAGGCGTAGCCATGCTGAAAATGATGACAGATGTCTTACACTGCACTCTCTCACATGTGAGTAAACAATAAAACAGTAAACACCCTGGCCAGTGGTAATCCCCAGTGTAAATGAGCTGTGGGGTTGAGTTTGTTGGCAGGGTGAACCTCAGCTCCTGCCAGTGCCCTGGGGTTACGCTGTGCTCTATTGGTGTGATTTCACTATTCCCTGCATTAATGAACTGCCTCACGGTGCAAATGAGCTTTTAATGGGTGTTACTTTGCAAGAGTGGTCCTACCTCACACTGAGCATGTATTATTCACCATCACCACTCTTCCGATTTCTTTTTATATTAAAGTAACCCATTGTTGCTTTTAATCACACCGACAATAAAGTGCCAAACCTGTTTTTTTTTTGTTTTTTTTTTGTATACTCACTTCGTCATCGATGTGATACAACAGGCCTACATTTCCTGGCTATGGTTATGGAATGCTTTGTGGTGGGTCATTCCTCTATTTCTGTTCTTTTGTGGCTTAAGTGTGTAGAACACTGCCTGCCTCTTCCAAAACGCTGGCTCATGCACCATTCTGAGCTTAATTTACACCATTGCAGGCCGTCTATGTTGAAGACTGTGTAGTGCGAATGTGATTGTGATAGCTGTTATTGAGGTTCTCTTCTCAATAGAATCTTCCCCTACAGAGATGGAGAGATGACAAAAGCCAGCTCACGCCATGTTCCTCTTCAGAGGAGTGGCTCCCCAGCTATGATGGGGGAAGTCTCCCAGCATCACTGACATCCTGCACTGCTTAATTAGCCAGCATAAGCACAGGCCTACAGGAAAGAGAGAAAGCAACTAATGATTAATGATAAAACTCTCATCCGAGCACAGCCACGGCCACTGCCTCATGTCAAAGCATGCATCTTGGAGCCAGCTAATGGTAAATGGGGGCATTTTTCTTCCTTAAAGCTGCCACCTATTTCAGCACATTAAGCTTCTAATGGCAAACTTGCACACTACACCGCTATATGACACCTTCTAAAGCTCTTCTAAAGTGTATTGCTAAATCAATTGGGGGTATTGATCTGGGACTAATTAGGGAAGGATAAACGGTCGAAGTACACAAATATTGGTCTGCTGATGAGCCAATAGACTGTACGAGGCATAAATTCTGCACTAGATGTAGATGGGCGTGACAGGCAGGTTAGCGGCAGCACTAAATGAAATTAAACTGTTTGAGGATACCAGGCAGCTGTTTGCACAGGGAATTCTCTCCAGTATTTTCGTTGCCTGACGTGAGGCACATCTGCACTTTTACACAAACAGCACAACGCCGAAGGAGGCAAAGTGCTACCAATCATTATGTCACAATATTGTGATCATGGGACTTCAGCAAAAATGTGT